>NW_021697175.1:0-4549 GCF_005190385.1 Monodon monoceros | reverse complement strand
TTCCAGAATATATTACAATATATAATTATATTTAGATATATATATATATTTACATTATATATTATATTTAGTTTGAGTGTATGTGTTAGGGTATGGATTAGTGTTAGCGTACGGGTTCGGATTAGGGGACGGGTTAGGGTAAGGCTTCGGGTAAGGGTTAGGGTTAGGGTTAGGGTAAGGGGACGGGAAATGTTTAGGGTATAGGTTAGGGTACAACAACGGTTTAGGGTGAGCGTACGTGTTAGGGTACGGGTTTGTGTTAGCATACGGGTTAGGATTAGGGGATGTGTTAGTTTAAGGCTTCGGGTAAGGGTTATGGTTAGGGTTAGGGTTAGGGTTAGCGGACGAGGATGGCTTAGGGTACAGGTTAGGTTATGACAACGGTTTAGGGTGAGTGTACGTGTTAGGGTACGGATTTGTGTTAGCGTACGCGTTAGGATTAGGGTTAGGGTTAGGGTAAGGCTTCGGGTAAGGGTTAGGGTTAGGGTTAGAGGAAGGGGAAGGTTTAGGTTACAGGTTAGTGTACGACAAAGGTTTAGGGTGAGCGTACGTGTTAGGGTACAGGTTAGTGTTAGCGTATGAGTTAGTGTTAGCGGACGGGTTAGTATTAGGGGAAGAGTTAGGGTAAGGCTTCTAGTAAGGTTTAGGGTTAGGGTTAGGGGACGGGTATGGTTTAGGGTACAGGATAGTGTACGAGAACGATTTAGAGTGAGCGTACGTGTTAGGATTAGGGGACGTGTTAGGTTAAGGCTTCGGGTAAGTTTATGGTTAGGGTTAGGGTTAGGGTTAGGGTATGGGGACGGGATAGGGTACAGGTTAGCGTACGACAACGGTTTAGGGTGAACGTACGTATTAGGGTACGGGTTAGTGTTAGCGTATGAGTTAGGGTTAGTGGACGCATTAGGGTAAGGCTTCGGGTAAGGGTTGGGGTTAGGGTTCGGGTTAGGGGATGGTGACGGTTTAGGGTACAGGTTAGGGTATGACAACGGTTTAGGGTGAGCGTACGTGTTATGGTACGGGTTACTGTTAGCGTATGGGTTAGGAATAGGGGACGGATTAGGGTAAGGCTTCGGGTGAGTGTTAGGGTTAGGGTAGGGTTAGGGGACGGGGATGGTTTAGGGTACAGGTTATTGTATGACAACGATTTAGGGTGAACATACATGTTAGGGTACGGGTTAGTGTTAGCGTATGGGTTAGGATTAGGTGACGGGTAAGGGTAAGGCTTCGGGTAAAGTTTAGGGTTAGTGTTAGCGTTAGGGAATGGGGACGGGGATGGGGACGGTTTTGGGTACAGGTTAGGGTACGACAACAGATTATGGTGACCGTATGTGTTAGGGTACGGGTTAGTGTTAGTGTACGACTTAGGATTAGTGGACGGGTTAGGGTAAGGCTTCGGGTAAGTGTTAGTGTTTGGGTTAAGGTTAGGGGATGGGGACGGTTTACTGTAAAGGTTAGTGTATGACAACGGTTTTGGGTGAGCGTACGTGTTAGGGTTTTGTTTATTGTTAGCATACGGGTTAGGATTAAGGGACTATTAGGATAAGGCTTCGGGTAAGTTTTAGGGTTAGGTTTAGGGTTACGGTTAGGGGACGGAGATGGTTTAGGGAACAGTTTAGGCTACGACAACGGTTTAGGGTGAGCGTACGTGTTAGGGAATGGGTTAGTGTTAGCGTAAGGGTTAGGATTAGGGGACGGGTTAGGGTAAGGCTTCGGGTAAGTGTTAGGGTTAGGGCTAGGGTTAGGGTTAGGGGACGGGGGCGGTTTAGGGTACAAGTTTGTGTACGACAATGGTTTAGGGTGAGCGTACGTGTTAAGGTACGGGTTAGTGTTAGCGTAGGAGTTAGAGTTAGCGTACGGGTTAGGATTAGGGGACGGGTTAGGGTAAGGTTTCGGGTGAGGGTTAGGGTTAGGGGATGGGGACAGTTTAGGATACAGGTTAGTGTACAACAACGGTTTAGTGTGAGCGTACATGTTAGGGTACAGGTTAGTGTTAGCGTACGTGTTAGGATTAGGGGACGTGTTAGTGTAAGGCTTCGGGTAAGGGATACGGTTAGGGTGAGGTTTAGGGATAGGGGACGGGGACGGTTTAGGGTATAGGTTAGGGTACGACAGCGGTTCAGGGTGAGCGTATGTGTTAGTGTATGGGTTAGTGTTAGCGTACAGGTTAGGGTTAGTGGATGCGTTCGGGTAAGGCTTCGGGTAAGGGTTAGGGTTAGGGTTACGGTTCGGGTTAGGGTACGGGGACGGTTTAGGGTACAGGTTAGGGTACGACGACGGTTTAGTGTGAGTTTACGTATTAGGGTATGGGTTAGTGTTAGAATACGGGTTAGGATTAGGGGACGGGTTAGGGTAAGGCTTCGGGTAATGGTTAGATTTAGGGTTAGGGTTAGGGTTAGGGGACAGGGACGGTTTAGGGTACAGGTTAGGGTACGACAACGGTTTAGGGTGAGCGTACGTGTTAGGGTATGGGTTAGTGTTAGCGTACGGGTTAGGATTAGGGGACGGGTTAGGCTAAGGCTTCGGTAAGGATTAGGGTTAAGGGACGGGGACGGTTTAGGGTACAGGTTAGGGTACGACAACAATTTAGGGTGAGGGTAGGTGTTCGGGTAGGGGTTAGTGTTAGCGTACGGGTTAGGATTAGGGGACGGGTTAGGATAAGCCTTCGGGTAAGGGTTAGGGTTAGGGTTAGGGGACGGGGACGGTTTAGGGTACAGGTTAGGGTACGACAACGGTTTAGGGTGAGCGTACGTGGTAGGGTATGGGTTAGTGTTTGCGTACGGGTTAGGATTAGGGGACGGGTTAGTGTAAGGCTTCGGGTAAATTTTAGTGTTAGCGTTAGGGTTAGGGCACGGCGACGGTTTAGGCTACAGGTTAGGGTACGACAACGTTTTAGTGTGAGCGTACGTGTTAGGGAACGGGTTAGTGTTAGCGTATGGGTTAGGATTAGGGGACGGGTTAGGGTAAGGCTTCGGGTAAGTGTTAGGGTTAGGGTTAGGGTTAGGGGACGGGGACGGTTTAGGGTACAGTTTAGTGTACGACAATGGTTTAGGGTGAGCGTACGTGTTAGTGTACGGGTTACTGTTAGCGTACGGGTTAGGATTAGGGGACGGGTTAGGGTAACGCTTCGGGTAAGGGTTAGGGTTAGTGTTATGGTTATGGTTAGGGGACGGGGATGGTTTAGGGTACAGGTTAGGTTACGACAATGGTTTAGGGTGAGCGTACGTGTTAGGGTACGGATTAGTGTTAGCGTACGGGTTAGGATTAGGGGACGGGTTAGGGTAAGGCTTTGGGTAAGTGTTAGTGTTAGGGATAGCGTTACAGTTAGGGTTAGGGTTAGGGGACGGGGACCGTTTAGGGTACAGGTTAGGGTACGAGAACGGTTTAGTGTGAGCGTATGTGTTAGGGTACGGGTTAGTGTTAGCGTATGGGTTAGGATTACGGGACAGGTTAGGCTAAAGCTTCGGGTAAGGATTAGGGTTATGGTTAGGGGACGGGGACGGTTTAGGGTACAGGTTACTGTACGACAATGGTTTAGGGTGAGCATAAGTGTTAGGGTATGGGTCAGTGTTAGCGTACGGGTTAGGATTAGGGGACGGGTTAGAATAAGGCTTCGGGTAATGGTTATGTTTAGGATTAGGATTAGGGATAGGGTATGGGGATGGTTGAGTGTACAGGTTAGGGTACGACAACCATTTAGGGTGAGCGTAGGTGTTCGGGTACAGGTTAGTGTTAGCATACGGGTTAGGATTAGGGGACGGGTTAGGGTAAGACTTCGGGTAAGGGTTAGGGTTAGTGTTAGGGTTGGGGGACGGGGACGGTTTAGGGTACAGGTTAGGGTACGACAATGGTTTAGGGTGAGCGTACGTGTTAGGGTACGGGTTAGTGATAGCGTACGGGTTAGTAATAGGGTACGGGTTAAGGAAAGGCTTCGGGTAAGGGTGAGGTTTAGGGTTAGTGGATGTGGACGGGGGTGGTTTAGGGTACAGGATAGGGTACGACAACGGTTTCGAGTGAGCGGACGTGTTAGGGTACGGGTTAGTGTTAGCGTACGGGTTAGGATTAGAGGACGGGTTACGGTAAGGCTTCGGGTAAGTGTTAGGATTAGGGTTAGGGTTAGGGAACTGGGATCGTTTGGGGTAAAGGTTACGGTACGACAACGGTTTAGGGTGAGTGTACGTGTTAGGGTATGGGTTAGTGTTAGCGTGCGGGTTAGGATTAGAGGACAGGTTAGGGTAAGGCTTCGGGTAACGGTTAGGCTTACGGTTAGGTTTAGTGGACAGTATGGTTTAGGGTACAGATTAGGGTACGACAACGGTTTAGGATGAGCGTACGTGTTAGGGTATGGGTTAGTGTTAGCGTACGGTTTAGGATTAGGGGACGGGTTAGGGTAAGGCTTCGGGTGAGGGTTAGGGTTAGGGTTAGGGTTAGGGTTAGCGGACGGGGACGGGGACAGGGACGGTTTAGGGTAAAGGTTAGGGTACGACAACGGTTTAGGGTGAGCATACGTGTTAGGGTACGGGTTAAAGTTAGCGCACAGGTTAGGATTTGG
>NW_021697174.1:0-1071 GCF_005190385.1 Monodon monoceros | reverse complement strand
AAATGAGCGTTCCATTTGCCCGTGCAAATGGAACGCTCATTTCCCACCAGGAAGAGGAATTAACCAAAGGCTCAGCGTGCCCTGCCGGAAACAGATTAGGGCCTGAAGCCATCCTGCGGTTTTGCGGCCAGCTCACAAGAAAGCGAGTTGAAGAAAGAAGCTCAGGGGCACTGTAATTCACAAACTTGCCGAGTTATGAATGACAGCTATCGTCCAAAAATGTATTGAAGTTAGTCATCGAAGAGAATTTGAAGCGGGGCAGAATTTCACGAAAACGATATCAGGGGTAGACTGGAACTGCACTTAAAGCATAGGAAAAGAGGCAGAATGTCGACAATGATGCACTTGGCCAAAAAGGGCGTATGCGTTTTTCATGAATATATTCAGGCAAAAACGCATACGCACTTTTTGGCAAAACAAGCAAGCGTGTAAAGGAAATCTGCACTACAATGAAGTCTCACTGCCACCCGGTCAAAAGGGCCATCTGAAAAAAGTGTAAAATCCAGAAAGGCAGGACAGGTCATGGAGAACAGGGAGCCTTGTTATGATGATGGGTGGGATGTAAATTGCCAGCAGCCACTCTGTAGAAGTGTATGGTGTTTCCTGAAACAAGTAGGAAACAAAGCAACACAGCCTATGGCACATCCACTTATGGTCCTATAGCTTAGGGAAATTAAAATCAAAAACACACAGCCACCCCAAAGTTTGGCACGGCTCTGTTTACAAAGACCTCGTCTACGGTACAAGTTAAATATCCGAGAAAGCAAAAAATGGGTAAAGAAGTTGTGGTACGTACGTACAATGGAATATCACTCAGCAATGAAATCTACGTCATCAGGCCCATGGCGGCATAATGAGTGGATTCAGACACGATGATTCTACGAGAAATAAGTCACACAGAAAAAGAAACATCATAAGTTATCACTAATACACGGAATGTAAACTTTGCTACACATGAACAGAATTACAAAACAGAACAGGGTCTCACATTTAGAAAACCAACTTATGCTTGCTTATGGGGAAAGGTGAGTTGGGGTGCTGCATAAAACCAGAGATTGAAATTAGCACAAC
>NW_021697173.1:0-1067 GCF_005190385.1 Monodon monoceros | reverse complement strand
TGGCCAAGTGCATCATTGTCGACATTCTGCCTCTTTTCCTATGCTTTAAGTGCAATTCCAGTGTACCCCTGAAATCGTTTTCCTGAAATTCTGCCCCGCTTTCAAGTCCTCTTCACAGACTTATTGCAATATATTTTTGGACGATACCTGTCCTACATAATGCTGCATGTTTGTGAATTGCACTGCCCCTGAGTTCCTTTCTTCAACTTGTTTTCTTGTGAGCTGGCTGCAAAACCGCAGGATGGCTTCAGGCCCTAATCTGATTCCAGCAGGGCATGCTGAGCCTTTGGTTAATTCCTCTTACTGGTGGGAAATGAGCATTACATTGGCCCGTGCAGACAGCAACAACTAGTCTCTCATTGGTTCTCCGTATTCCTGTTTATCCTGCGCAGAAATTGCACACTGTGCCAAACAGGAGTTTAAAGGCACTGACTCTCCAAGTGGGGAGAGTGTTATTAAAGCGTTTGGAATGGTGAACCCGAGTACCAGGGGACAAAAACTGAGTTGCATTTAAAAACGTTCCCCAATCACACGGTGGAGCATGCTCTGGGTTTCCCATGCATGTTTTGGCTGCAGGAATAATCCCTTAAACCAGGAGAGTTGGGACCCATGGAATGGGTACCATGCAGTATGACTTCAAAGGGTCTGCGTTTGCTCACCGATCCTCACCAACGCTATCAGCCCGAAGTGTCCAGCCTTATGTCTCACCCAGCTTTGGGTGTATATGTGGTAAATCCAGGTTGCATCACAAGCCCTGAATGAATTATTTAAGAATTGCTCTCTATTTCACTGTCATTGTGTTTTGTTTTTGAAATTTATTTTGATAATGGGATTTATCGGATTTTCACTGCTGCATTTAGGCTGCTGTACACATGCTTGATTTCCTTATGCAGACATATAAATCCATGGGTTTTAAGATTCTTTCTTGTCAGGTATATACCCAGGCGTTTAATATGGGGTGTTGAGTCCATTTCGTTGAGCAAGGAGCAGGTCTTGTCTATTATATATTTGGCTTATGGCACGGTATCTGTGCTAATTTCAATCTCTGGTTTTATGCAACACCCCAA
>NW_021697172.1:0-4365 GCF_005190385.1 Monodon monoceros | reverse complement strand
AGAAATCTACCTCTTAGGGTACCAAATGTGGGAAGAGAGTTGTGATTCTCTATCATCACGGGTCCTTGAGAAATGTTAGGGTTAGAGTCAATCACTTTCCTTTTGACCTTAGAATTGTACCCTATAAGCCATACAAAGACTCCCCAGTAAGGCAAAGACACCTCCATGAGATCTACCCTCAACCATCAACAATGTAGGTTCTGGAGCTAAAATGGTGAATACTACAAGGGATCTCTCCTTCAAAAAGAGAGCTTATAGAAGTATGAAAATATCCATTTATTGCTTGTTGCTTTATTTGAAGGAACTCTAAGGCCAATTCAAAATGTAGTCTAACATAAAGAGGGGGGAGGCAACCCCAAGTTTCCAGAAACTAAATACTTTCTCTTTCACAAATGAGGAAATGTAAATGAGAGGCCTCATCAGGATAGCCCCCACGTTTCCCCAAGTCTAGTGTATAATCTCTCAATGACAAGTGAAATATTTTGTCTTAGAACTGTTAAAAATATACCAAAAATGTCAACCCAGTATGGATAAAAGTAAGTTCAACTAAGGTTTTTAAAGTAAGCATTTTACAGATGGTAATCTAAGGAAGATGCATAGTTTTCCATGCAATACATCTTTCTTTTCCACACATGACTGCTAAACAAACAACTGAACCTGAGACTGATATAACAGAAATAAAGGCTCAAGTCCCAGGAAGACTACAGTCACCCTCTACTGCATGCAAGTAAAAACACATCTACAATAAAATGTGAATTCTAGAAGTAAGTTTGTTACAAACAGAACTATCCATTCTTACCCCAGCCCCAAGACCTTCCCCCTCACCATAAGTCTTTCCTATTTCAGGTCAGGACAACAGTGTCCACCCAGCTACTGAAATCCCCAAAATAGAAAGCATCTAATTATTCTTTTTCAATAACCATCCACCCCAACTCAAAGAATAAGTTTTGTGTAACATTTGAGTTTTTATTTTCATAACGTCAGAACAAAATTGGTAATCATCAACCCATCTCACAATCTACCTGTATACGTGGCTCTCACAGATGCCATAAACATATTAGCTATATCAATCAATAAATCTATGCTTCTTTCTTTGTGAAGTTTTCAATTTGTCAACCAAAACTCTGTTTTCATCTATAATTCCTCTAAAATAGTCACATTCAAAAAATGATTTATAAGAAATTAAAATATTTGTTAAAGTTTGCCAGGCCTGGCATAATATTTTTTAAAAAGTCTTACAAAATAAACGTTAGATGAACTTATTTTTTGTAAATTAATTGTGTCATTTAATCTTCATGATTTATATTTTCAATGTTAATAATAACTTATACAAATGATACCTTAAAATCAATTAATGTTATATGAGTACAAAAAGTGCTTGCACAGATACAGCTCTGGAAATGATATTATATCGTTACCTTTTTTGACTTATGAATCACAATTTTCTAAATATTTAAACTGCACCTTTGCCAAAGATGCAATGTTTATTTTTCCTTGTCAGTGAAGTACGTTTTCTTCTTCCTTGACAAGACAAAAAATGAACCACTCCAATTTATGAGTCATGAGCTAATCTTTTTTAAAAGACAGTTTTAGAATATAACTTCAAGTAAGTTTCCTCTAAGAATTAATGAATTACAATCTCTCAGAACCTTAGTCACTGAAGTATACACTTCTGAGAATAGAGGCAATGTATGAATTTGCTTAGAAACACTCAATGATATCTTTCATTATTGACAAACTAATTCTGTTGTACACAAAGTGTCTAAAATTTTACTAAATGGCTTGTGGAAGCTCAAAGACTGATCATTAGAAATTCTCCCTTCCACTAGGAGGATGCAATGTTCTTGGGGCTGAGGTATAAAAGGAATCATTTGACATTTGAATTCATAATTGTACTGGCAAAATTGATTCTGGGTATTTCACATGAGAGTCCAGAATTTTTCTGGGAAATTGGCATCATATGAAATGAAATGTGTTAATGTCACATTATTAAATACAGAATTCGGGAGCACAACTTTACAGTAGTTTGTGTGAAAATGTATGGGTGTTCATCTGCCCAGGAGAGCAATATGAGCCATTGGTGAGAACTGTGCTAAAAGATCATTTTTAGGAAAAAGTAAAGCTATGATTCTCATACAGATATAAAAAGGAATGCACATTAAAGATTTTACTTTACTTAGATGAGGAAATCAAGCAGATGTTGTAACTGAATGAAGGGAAAAGGAAGAAAAATTCATATGGAGTAAAGGAATGTTGAAATTAATTGCAAATGTGGACAAAACCAGTTTTCCACAGAAAAAAGGTACTCAATTAAAATCACTACTGCACAGAGAAGAGTTTATATATCTATTAGTTACCTGCAACTTACAAAGAGTTGCAAAATAGCTCAGAGACAAGAAACAGAGCTAGAATCTGATAACCAAGACGGGAAATCTAAGAAGGCTGCATTAAAAAAAAGTACGTGTCTGTGTGTGTGTGTGTGTGTGTATATATATATATATATACATATATATATATGTATATAGATAGAGAGAGAGAGAGAGAGAGAGAGAGAGAGAGAAAGGATGCATAGTTTTTCACTGAATACATTTTTTTCTACACATGACTGCTTAATAAACACCTACAACCTGAGGCTGATATAATAGAAATAACGGCTCAAATTCAAGGGAAACTACTGTTACCCTGTACTGCATATAAGTGAGAACACATCTAAAACAAAATATAAATTCCAGACATAATTTTTTTAAAACCAGAACTACCCATTTGTCCCCAGCCCCAAGACCTTTTCTCTCACCCTAAGTCTTTCCTACTTCAAGTGAGGACAGCGTTGTCCACCCAGCTACTCAAATCCCCAGCTAGGAAGTGTCCAATTCTTCCCTTTCAATCACCATCCGCCCCAACTCTAAGGCAAGACAATGCATCATCAAGTCCTTGTTTGAACATGATAATCTCTTTTGGTTTACTGGAAGCCTCTCACTAGTCCCCAGACTCTACTCTTGCCTCCCCACAATTCATTTTTCTTAAAACAGCCAGCGTATTCTTTTAAAAATGAGATCAGATCAAGTCTCTCCACACTCAAAACCAATAGATAGCACTAGGATTTAGAATAAAATCCAAATCCCTTTTATGGGGCATCCTAAGGCCCCAGAATATCTGTCCCTGCCTATGTCCCTAACTTCAATTCTTCTCATTTGCCCCCTTATTCAACTTAGTCCTTAGTTATTGGAATCCTCTTGATCCTTTGATCACACCAGCCTGGCTCCCATCTTTGCACTAACATTTTCCTTTATTTGGCTCTCTCTTGTCCCAGATTTTTGAATGCCTGGCTCCTTTTTTGTCTTTCAAAGGCAATTTCCTCAGGGATAACTTCTTGCTCCATTCAATATAATATAATGCTCAAGAACACTGTTTTTTATTTTATTTTTTTCATGGCAACTTACTGCTGAATAAAATTTTAAATTATTTCATGAATATCACCTATGTCCCTGCCCTAATAAGCAAATTACCTAATTTCAAGGACTGTATCTTTTTTGTTCATGACTGTACATAAACACACAATAAGATTCTAATACTGTTGGCCATCAGTCAATATTAGCTGAGTGAATTATACTTGTTTTCTTTCTTCAGGGAAGTGGATAAAGTACATTTTTCTGAAGTATGATGAAAGTTCTAGAATTTGTGATAGATAAGTTCAGACTACTGAGGGAAGTCTGATTTAGAGAAAAGAGTAACTTAGAAGATCTGCAGGTATGTTAGCTTTAGGGCTAATGGGGAAGAGGAATTAGACTCATTTTCTTAGGTCTATCAGCATCTAACTCAAGAAAGACTAGCAGGAGTTTATTTATTTATTTATTTATTGTGATACGCGGGCCTCTCACTGTTGTGGCCTCTCCTGTTGCAGAGCACAGGCTCCGGACGCGCAGGCTCAGCGGCCGTGGCTCACGGACCCAGCTGCTCCGCGGCATGTGGGATCCTCCCGGACCTGGGCACGAACCCATGTTCCCCGCATCAGCAGGCAGACTCTCAACCACTGAGCCACCAGGGAAGCCCAGGAGTTTATTTTTAAAGAAATCAGAATAAAGTCAATGCTGGGGAAATGCTGTAGGCTTTACAATGATAGCAAGAGAAGCTCCCCTACGTAACAGTGAGAGCTGGAATCAATGTCTCCAGTTTAGCCTGAGTATACATCTGATAGAGAAACATCAGCTTTCTAATTTGTTATACGGAGATAACAGTCTTATATTCTTGTTTCTATTCTATTTAGTTGTATAGATCCAAGGAGATTATTTATGAGGATATACTTTGAAAAATGAAATACAGTACTAACATGAAGCACCACTGTCATTAAACCCATCACTTAACCTC
>NW_021697171.1:1015-1300 GCF_005190385.1 Monodon monoceros | reverse complement strand
TCCCCGTCCCCTAACCCTAACCTTAACCCTAAACCTAAGCCTAACCCAAAACATTACCCTAACCTGTCCCTTAATCCTAACACGTACGCTAACACTAAACCGTACCTTAACACGTACGCTCACCCTAAACCGTTGTCGTACTCTAACCTGTACCCAAAACTGTCCCCGTACCCGTCCCCGTCCCCGTCCCCTAACCCTAACCCGAAACCTTACCCGAAGACTTACCCTATCCGATCCCCTAATCCTAACCGGTACGCTAACACTAACCCATACCCTAACACGTAC
>NW_021697171.1:365-915 GCF_005190385.1 Monodon monoceros | reverse complement strand
TACCCTAACCCGTCCCCTAATCCTAACCCGTACGCTAACACTAAACTGTACCCTAACACGTACGCTCAACCTAAACTGTTGTCGTACCCTAACCTGTACCCTAAACCGTCCCCGTCCCCGAACCCTAACCCTAACCCTAACCCGAACCCTAACCCTTACCCGAAGCCTTACCCTAACCCGTGCCCTAATCCTAAACCGTACGCTACAACTAACCCGTACCCTATCACGTACGGTAACACTAAACCGTTGTCATACACTAAGCTGTACCCTAAACCGTCCCCATCCCCTAACCCTAACCCTAACCCTAAATCGAACCCTGACCCTTACCCGAAGCCTTACCCTAACCCATCCTCTAATCCTAACCCGTACGCTAACACGATACCGAACCCTAACACGTACGCTCACCCTAAACCGTTGTCGAACACTTACCAGTACACTAAACCGTCCACGTCCCCGTCCCCTAACCCTAACCCTAACCCGAATCCTAACCCTTACCCGAAGCCTTTCCCTAAGCCGTCCCCTAATCCTAACCCGTACGCTAACACTAACC
>NW_021697171.1:0-265 GCF_005190385.1 Monodon monoceros | reverse complement strand
ACAATAACCCGTACCCTAACACGAACGCTCACCCTAAACCGTTGTCGTACCCTAACCTGTACCCTAAACCGTCCGCGTCCCCGTCCCCTAAACCTAACCCTAACCCGAACCCTAACCCTTACCCGAAGCCTTACCCTAACCCATCCCGTAATCCCAACCCGTACGCTAACACTAACCCATACCCTAGCACGTATGCTCAAGCTAAACCGTTGTCGAACCCTAACCTGTACCCTAAACCGTCCCCGTCCCCTAACCCTAACCTGAA
>NW_021697170.1:0-1899 GCF_005190385.1 Monodon monoceros | reverse complement strand
GTTTAGGGTGAGCGTACGTGTTAGGGTACACGTTAGTGTTAGCGTACACGTTAGGATTAGGGGACGGATTAGGTTAAGGCTTCGGGTAAGGGGTAGGATTAGGGTTAGAGTTAGGGTTAAGGGACGGGGACGGTTTCGGGTACAGGTTAGGGTGCGACAACGGTTTAGGGTGAGCGTACATGTTAGGGTATGGGTTAGTGTTAGCGTACGGGTTAGGATTAGGAGACGGGTTAGGGTAAGGCTTCGGGTAAGGGTTAGGTTTAGGGTTAGGGTTAGGGTTAGGTTTAAGTGACGGGGAAGGTTTAGGGTACAGTTTAGGGTACGACAATGTTTCAGGGTGAGCGTACCTGTTAGGGTACATGTTAGTGTTAGCGTACGGGTTAGGATTAACGGACGGGTTAGGGTAAGGCTTCAGGTAAGGGATAGGGTTAGGGTTAGGGTTAGGTTTAGGGGACGGGGACGGTTTAGGGTACAGGTTAGGGTACGACAACGGTTTAGGGTGAGCGTACGTGTTAGGGCACGGGTTAGTGTTAGCGTATGGTTTAAGATTAGGGGACGGGTTAGGGTAAGGTTTCGGGTTAGTGTTAGTGTTAGGGGACGGGGACGGTTTAGGGTAAAGGTTAGGGTATGACAACGGTTTAAGGTGAGTGTACGTGTTAGTGTACGGGTTAGTGTTTGCTTACGGGTTAGGATTAGTGGACGGGTTAGTTTAAGTCTTCAGGTAAGGTTTAGGGTTAGGGTTAGTGTTAGGGGATGGGGACGGTTTAGGGTAGAGTTTAGGGTATGACAATGGTTTAGGATGAGCGTACGTGTTAGGGTACGGGTTAGTGTTAGCATACGGGTTAGGAATAGGGCACGGGTTAGGGTAAGGCTTCGGGTAAGTGTTAGGGTTAGGGTTAGGGTTAGGGTTAGGGGACAGGAACGGAGACGGTTTAGGGTACAGGTTAGGGTACGAAAACGGTTTAGGGTGAGCGTACGTGTTAGCGTACGGGTTAGTGTTAGCGTACGGGTTAGGATTATGGGACGGGTTAGGGTAAGGCTTCGTGTAAGGGTTAGGCTTAGGGTTAGGGTTAGGGGACGGGGACGGTTTAGGGTACATGTTAGGGTACGACAATGGTTTAGGGTGTGCGTACGTGTTAGGGTATGGGTTTGTGTTAGCGTACGGGTTAGGATTAGGGGACGGAGTAGGGTAAGGCTTCGGGTAAGGGTTAGGGTTAGGGTTAGGGTTAGGGTTAGTGCTAGGGGACAGGGACCGTTTAAGGTACAGGTTAGTGTACAACAACGGTTTAGGGTGAGCGTACGTGTTAGGGTACGGTTTAGTGTTAGTATACGGGTTAGGATTAGGGTACGGGTTAGGGTAAGGCTTCGGGTAAGTGTTAGGGTTAGGGTTAGGGTTAGGGTTTCAGGACATGGACGGGGATGGTTTAGGGTAGAGGTTAGGGTATGACAAGTGTTTAGGGTGAGTGTACGTTTTAGGGTACGGTTTAGTGTTAGCGTACGTGTTAGGATTAGGGGAAGGGTTAGGGTAAGGCTTCAGGTAAGGTTTAGGGTTAGGGTTAGGGTTCGGGTTAGGGTACGGGACGGTTTAGGGTACAGGTTTGGGTACGACAACGGTTTAGGGTGAGCGTACGTGTTAGGGTACACGTTAGTGTTAGGGTACGCTTTAGGATTAGGGGACGGGTTAGGGTAAGGGTTTGGGTAAGGGCTAGAATTAAGGTTAGGTTTAGGGAAAGGGGACGGGGACGGTTTAGGGTACAGGTTAGGGTGCGACAACTGTTTAGGGTCAGCGTACATGTAAGGGTACGGGTTAGTGTTAGTATACGGGTTAGGATTAGGGGATGGGTTAGGGTAAGGCTTCGGGCAAGGATTAGGGTTAGGGTTATGGTTAGGGTTAGGGGA
>NW_021697169.1:0-7354 GCF_005190385.1 Monodon monoceros | reverse complement strand
ATGATGGCGTTCTGACTGGTGTGTGGTGATACCTCATTGTAGTTTTGATCTGCATTTCTCTAATAATTAGTGATGTTGAGCATCTTTTCAAGTACCTCTTGGCCATCTGTATGTCTTCTTTGGAGAAATGTCTATTTAGGTCTTCTGCCCATTTTTTGATTGGGTTGTTTGTTTTTTTTTGATATTGAGCTGCATGAGCTGTTTGTATATTTTGGAGATTAATCTGTTGTCGGTTGCTTCATTTGGAAATATTTTCTCCCATTCTGAGGGTTGTCTTTTGGTCTTGTTTATGGTTTCCTTTGCTGTGCAAAAGCTTTTAACTTTCATTAGGTCCCATTTGTTTATCTTCGTTTTTATTTTCATTACTCTAGGAGAGGGGTCCAAAAAGACCTTGCTGTGATTTATGTCAAAGAGTGTTTTTCCTTTGTTTTCCTCTAAGAGTTTTATAGTGCCTGGTCTTACATTTAGGTCTTTAATCCATTTTGAGTTTATTTTTGTGTATGGTGTTAGGGAGTGTTCTAATTTCATTCTTTTACATGTAGCTGTCCAGTTTTCCCAGCACCACTTATTGAAGAGACTGCCTTTTCTCCCTTGTATATTCTTGCCTCCTTTGTCATAGATTTTTTGACCAGAGGTGCATGGGTTGATCTCTGGGTTTTCTATCCTGTACCATTGATCTATATTTCTGTGTTTGTGCCAGTACCATACTGTCTTGATGACTGTAGCTTTGTAGTATAGTCTGAAGTCAGGGAGCCTGATTCCTCCAGCTCCATTTTTCTTTCTCAAGATTGCTTTGGCTATTTGGGGTCTTTTGTGTTTCCATACAAATTGTAAAATGATTTGTTCTATTTCGTGAAAAATGCCATCGGTAATTTGATAGGGATTGCATTGAATCTGTAGATGGCTTTGGGTAGTATAGTCATTTTCACAATGTTGATTCTTCCAATCCAAGAACATGGTATATCTTTCCATGTGTTTGTGTCATCTTTGATTTCTTTCATCAGTGTTTTATAGTTTTCTGAATACAGGTCTTTTCCCTTCTTAGGTACATTTATTCCTAGGTATTTTATTGTTTTTGTTGTGATGGTAAATGGGATTGTTTCCTTGATTTCTCTTTCTGATCTTTCGTTGTTAGTGTATAGGAATGCAAGAGATTTCTGTGCATTAATTTGGTATCCTGCAACTTTACCAAATTCATTGATTAGCTCTAGTAGTTTTCTGGTGGCATCTTTAGGATTTTCTTTGTATAGTATCATGTCATCTGCAAACAGTGACAGTTTTACTTCTTCTTTTCCAATTTGTACTCCTTTTATTTCTTTTTCTTCTCTGATTGCCATGGCTAGGACTTCAAAAACTATGTTGAATAATAGTGGTGAGGGTGGACATCCTTGTCTCATTCCTGATCTTAGAGGAAATGCTTTCAGTGTTTCACCATTGAGAATGATGTTTGGTGTGGGTTTGTCATATATGGGCTTTATTATGTTGAGGTAGGTTCCCTCTATGCCCACTCTCTGGAGAGTTTTATCATAAATGGGTGTTGAATTTTGTCAAAAGCTTTTTCTGCATCTATTGAGATGATCACATGTTTTTTATTCTTCAATTTGTTAATATGCTGTATCACATTGATTGATTTGTGTATGTTGAAGAATCCTTGCTTCCCTGGGATAACTCCCACTTGATCGTGGTGTATGATCCTTTAATGTGTTGTTGGATTCTGTTTGCTAGAGTTTTGTTGAGTTTTTTTGCGTCTACGGTCATCAATGATGTTGGTCTGTAATTTTCTTTTTTTGTGATATCTTTGATCTTGGTATCAGGGTGATGGTGGCCTCACAGAACAAGTTTGGGAGTGTTCTTCCCTCTGCATATTTTTGGGGGAGTTTGAGAAGGATAGGTGTTGGCTGTTCTCTAAATGTTTGATAGAATTTGCCTGTGAAACCATCTGGTCCTGGACTTTTATTTGCTGGAAGATTTTTAATTACAGTTTCAATTTTATTACTTGTGACTCATCTCTTTATATTTTCTAATTCTTCCTAGTTCAGTGTTGGAAAGTTGTATCTTTCTAAGAATTTGTCCATTCTTCCAGGTTGGCCATTTTATTGGCATATAGTTGCTTGTAGTAGTCTCTTATGATCCTTTGTATTTCTGCAGTGTCAGTTGTTATTTCTCCTTTTTCATTTATAATTTTATTGATTTAAATCCTCTCCCTTTTTTTCTTAGAGTCTGGCTAAAGGTTTATCAATTTTGTTTATCTTCTCAAAGAACCAACTTTTAGTTTTATTGATCTTTGCTATGTGTTCTTCTTTTCTATTTCCTTTATCTCTTCTCTGATCTTTATGATTTCTTTCCTTCTACTAACTTTGGAGTTCTTTTTTTTTGTTCTTCTTTCTCTACTTGCTTTAGGTTTAAGGTTAGATTGTTTATTTGAGATTTTTCTTGTTTCTTGAGGTGAGATTAAATTGCTTTTAGAACTGCTTTTGCTGCGTCCCATAGGTTTTGAGTTGTTCTGTTTTCGTTGTCATTTGTTTTTGTGTATTTTTAAATTTCTTCTTTGATTGCTTCAGTGATCTCTTGGTCATTTAGCAGCATAGTGTTTAGCCTCCACGTGTTTGTGTTTTTTACAGTTT
Source organism: Monodon monoceros (assembly GCF_005190385.1). Lineage (NCBI taxonomy): Eukaryota > Metazoa > Chordata > Mammalia > Artiodactyla > Monodontidae > Monodon > Monodon monoceros. The sequence continues at coordinate 4,730 of NW_021697169.1, read as the reverse complement.
TTTTTTTCCTGTGATTGATTTCTAATCTCATAGCATTGTGGTCGGAAAAGATGCCTGATGAGCCCAGGAGGGATATGAACTATTACTGGACCCATTTTACAGATAAGGAAATTGAGGCACAGAGAGTTTAAGGCTTGGGTAGAACCCCATGGCAGACATAAGTTGGGACCATTACTCCTGCACGTGGCCTGGACCTTAGCACAGAAGTCTGGTTTTTCCCGGGAAGGAGAACCAATCAGATTTAAGAGGATGGACAAACCAAAAACTGTTAAAAGACTTTGTTGTTAACTTGAATGCTGATTTAGTAACTCAGAAAGAGGCGTGGACTAGAATTTTCAGGAAAGGTGCTCTCTGTTCTCTGTACCTGAAGTGCTCCTGGAAGCCATGGCACAGAGCCAGGGACTGCTTGGGGGTGTTCTTGGTGGCTCCTACGGGTCAGATGTCCCCCAAATCATCCTGAGGATGTCAGTGCAGAGGAGACTGGTCTGGACTCATGAGGCTATGCAGGAGTCAAACTGACAAGCTAATTCTCTTTGTACTTTTTTTTTTTCTAGGCTGTCTCATCTGCTCACATATTTATTTTTGAGTCTGTTTATCCTATGTATGATAAAATTGGGACTTAGACATTTTTGGTAGGTGCGTAGATGGAACCTAAAAAACTTCTGTAATGGGGCCTTGCCTTTGTTACCGCGGTGGTTCAGAGATAACCACACACTTAAAGGAACTCAAAACACTTTAGTGAACATTGACCACATGCCAGAGACAGTGATGGGAGTGCAAATATAAGTAAGTCATTTTTCGTCACTGCAGAGGGTCATGGTGGAGTGGGAAGATGTTCCAGCCACAATGTAATTAGGAGTTCTGATAATGCTTTGGGGCAGAGTGACATCAGCAAAATGGTAAGAAAGAAAGCTGCGGCTATTGTTCCCTCACAGAAACAGCAATAACAATGATATAGAGACCTTTATGAGAATTCCAGATTCCAGTCAGGAAGTTGCAGGAGCCCAGAAGAGCACAAAGCCAAAAACAGTTGCTTTGAAACAGATAAGAGGAGTGATTTCACTTTACCTGTGTTGGCCCCTCCTCCAAGATGGCACAGCTCAGCAGTGAGAGAGACTGCCTGCAATTTCTCCTCCTGGGGAAAGAGAGAGTAGAACGTGTCTCCAGCGTCTCAACTTTTCAGAGCCCTACCTCAGGGCTCGCCTTCCTCCCCACTTATAGCACTGATGGAACCAGCATAGGTTGGAGGCCTGAGGGTAGCTGAGAACAGTGAAAGTGGTGGGTGGCTTGTGGCAGCTGGCATGGATTTGCATGATTGGGGGAAGACCCTCAACTTGAGGCTTCTCACTCATGAGGGAGAGGAGTAAAGAGTGCCTCCAATGTCCTGGCTTTTCTGAGGACAGCCTGAGGGGACTGGTTTCTGTTTAACTTCATTCCTCATTTGGAGCAAGAGACAGGAAGAGAGGTGGAGTCTGCATCCAGCTCTCTGGATTTTTGCAGGGCTGCCTGAGGAATTGATTTCTCTTTGGTCTGATTAGAGGTACGGACAAGGAGCTGCCTGGTTGCCACTGAGAACCCAGGAGAGTGAGGTGGCTTGCTGCTATAGAACCAGAGAACTTGCAGAGCCAAGGACAGATACCAGAGGGAGCAAGAGGTTATGGTCTCGTGAACAAACAAACTGGCAAGTTCCTTTAGTTAGTACTTTACACACACAAGTCCAGAGAAAATGCATCAGCAGAAAAGGTTTGAGAGGCCTCCAGATTCTCTAGTTGGGCTGATTGGTGAAGGTCCTTCCCGGTACAAAACTAGTTTGTAAAGACTGGGAGAGGTGGCTCTCTTTTCACATGTGTAGATACCAATAGCAAAGTTGAAAGAACATGATGAATAGGCAAACACGACTCAACCAAATAAACAAAATAAATATCCAGAAACCAATCCCAAAGAAACACAGGTATATGATTTACCTGATAAAGAATTCAAAGTAAACTGTCATAAAGATGCTCAACAAGCTCAGGAAAACAATCCATGAATAAAACGAGCATTTTAACAAAGAGATAGAAAATATAAAAAAGAAACAAATTTTGGAGCTGAAGAATATAATAGCAGAACAGAAAACCTCACTTGAGGTGTTCAACAACAGACTTGATCGAACAGAAGAAAGAATCAGTGACCTCAAAAGCAGGTAATTGGAAATTATCCAATCAGAGGACAAAAAAAGAGTGAAGAAAGCCTAAGGGACTTAAGGGACTCCATCAGGTGAAAAAGTACATGTATATGGGAGTCTCAGAAGAAGAAGAAGGGAAAGAAAAGGGCAGAAAGCTTATTTAAAGAAATAATGACAGAAAACTTACCAAATCTGGGAAGGAAAATGGACATCCAGATCCAAGAAACCAAAAAAATTCTATAAAAGATGAATGAAAGAAGTCCACACTGAGTCACATTGTAATCAAACTGTCAAGAGTCAAAGATAGAACTGTGAAAGCAACAAGAGAAATCCACTCATGTTGTACAAAGACTCCTCCATAAGACTGTCAGTGGATTTCTCAGCAGAACCTTTGCAGGCCATAAGACAGTGGGATGATATATTCAAAGTGCTGGGGAAAAAAAAAAAAAAAAGAAACCCCAGGTAACCAGGAATTCTATATCTGGCAAAGCTGTCCTTAAAAAAATCAAGGATAGATAAAGACTCCCAGATAAACAAAAGCTGAGGGAGTTCATCACCACTAGACTTGCCTTAGGAAATGCTAAAGGGAGTCCTTTGAGGTGGAATGAAAGGATGCTAAACAGCAACACAAAAACATTTGAAAGTCTAAAGCTCGCTGGTAATCATATGGACAAATACTGAATACTGTAATGCTGCAGTGTAAATCAGTGAATTCTGGTATAGCAGTTAAAAAAATAAAGTATAAAAAAGAACTATACCTATAAAAAATGTTAACAGATGCACAATATAAAAATACGTACTCATGACATCAATAATATAAAGTGTGTATGGGGGGAGAGGTAAAAGTGTAGAGTTTCTGTATGTGATTGAAGTAAGTTGTTATCAACTTAAAGTAAATTTTTATCACTATGTTTTATGTAAGCCCCATGGTAACCACAAGAAAATACTTATAGAAGATACACAAAAGAAAATGAAAAGGAATCAAAGCATGTCCCTACCAAAGAAAAAAATCAAATGAAACACAAAGGAAAACAGTAAGAAAGGAAAAGAGGAACAAAAGAGCTACAAGACAGGCAGAAAACAATGAACAAAATGGCAGTAGTAAGATCTTCCTTATCAATAATTATTTTAAATGTAAATGGATTAAACTCCCTAATCAAAAGACTTCACGTGGCTGAATGGATTAAAAAAAAACCAAGATCCAACTGTATGCAGGCTGTAAGAGACTCACTTTAGAATTAAGGACAAATAGAGGCTGAAAGTGAAAGGATAGAAAAAGATATTCCATGACAAATGACAACCAAAAGAGAGCAAGATGGCCAGAAGAAACAGAGGACTTGAACAATGGTATAGATCAAGTGGACCTAACAGACATTTGTCGAATGTTCCACCCAACAGTAGCAGAATACACATTCTTCTCAAGCACACACAACATTCTCCAGGATAGATCTCATGTTATGTCAACAGAATAAGTCTCAACAAATTTAAGAAGATTGAAATTATACCAGGTATGCTCTCTGATCACAATGGAATGAAACTATAAATCAGTGGAAGGAAAATAGGAAAGTTCACAAACATATGGAAATGAAACAATGCACTCTTGAACAACCAGTGGGTCATAGAAGAAACCAAAAGGAAAATTAGAAAATATCTTGAGACAAATGAAAACAAAAACACAGCATACCAAAACTTATGGGATGCAGCAAAAGCAATATTAAGAGGGAAGTTCATAGTGATAAACACGTACATTTAAAAAGAAGATTCTAAATAAACAACCTGACTTTACACCTCAATGACCAAAAAAAGAACAAACTAAGCCCAAAGTTAGCAGAAGGAAGGACATAATAGTGATTAGGGGAAATAAATGAAATACAGAATAGAAAAGCAGTTGAAAAATCAATGAGACTAAGAGTTGGTGTTAACATCAATTTTTTGTTAAATAGCCCCATCTTTCTGTTAAAGGTCAACAAAATTGACAAAGCTTTAGCTAGACTAAGAAAAAAAGGGAGAAGACTCAGATAAAATCGGCAATGAAGGAGGAGACATTGCAACTGATGCCACAAAAATAAGAAGGATTATAAGAGACTCCTATAAGGAGTTACATGCCAGGAAACTGGATAATCTAGAAAAAAATAACTGCCTAGAAACATACAACCTGCCAAGACTGAATAATGAAGAATAGAAAATGTGAACAGACCTGTAACTAGTAAAGAGGTGGACTTTGTGATAAAAAAGCCTCCCAACGTAGAAAAGCCCAGGACCAGATGGTTTCATTGGTGAATTCTATCAAATTTTTAAAGAAGAATTAATTCAGTTTCTTTTCAAACTCTTCTAAAAGAAATTGAAGAAGAGGGAACACTTCCAAACTCTTTTATGAGGCCAGCATTACCTTGATACCAAAGCCAGAAAAAGACACTACAAGAAAATAAAATTGGAGACCAGTATCCCTGATGAGTATAGATGCAAAAATCCTCAACAAAATACTACAAACTGAATTCAACAGCATATTAAAAGGATCTTACACCATGACCAAATGGGATTTATCACTAGGTGCCATGATGGTTCA
>NW_021697168.1:0-1159 GCF_005190385.1 Monodon monoceros | reverse complement strand
TACATTTTAGAAATTCAATAGATAAAATAGTGAAGCATTATGGAGAGCCTTCAAAAAAGATATGACTAATGGAAGTAAATATCTTGTTCTTGTATGGGAAGAATCAACATCAGAAAGGTGTCTTTCTATTAGTCATGTGATACATTAACATGGTACATAGTAATTATATAAATATATGTTGTTTTCAACTTGCACTATTAAAATTATGATTTTAAATAGAAGTGTCTAGCAGGGAGGATTATGGGAGAAGTCTCTGCTGTCAGAGAGTGCTGATGCTTGCTACTTACAGGACATAGACAAATAGCTTCTCTTTTCTTAGACTAAATTCTTTATCAGAAGTATAAACTTAATTTGTAGGAACTCAGATTTTTATAGGGATTAGTGGAAACCATTAAAAGAAAGTTCATAGCAGACTGACACCTATAAAGCTATTAATTTGTTTGCTCTTGTAATTGTTATTATTACTATTACTCTCATAGTTAGCATTGCTGCAGCATTATCAAATCTGATTAACTATTTCTGTTGAGCTCTTTTATTGAGTGGTAAAATGAGTACATACTCTCTTGGAACAGTGTCTCTCATTAGAATTACCTGGGGATTCTTGTTAGGAATTTAGTTTCTTGTGAATCTCATTAGGATATTTGGAAATGAGGACCAGGAATGCACACTTTAAAAAGAAACCGAGGGCTTCCCTGGTGGCGCAGTGGTTGAGAGCCCGCCTGCCGATGCAGGGGACACAGGTTCGTGCCCCGGTCCGGGAAGATCCCACATGCCGCGGAGCTGCTGGGCCCGTGAGCCATGGCCGCTGAGCCTGCACGTCCAGAGCCTGTGCTCCGCAACGGGAGAGGCCACAACAGTGAGAGGCCCGTGTACCGCAAAAAAAGAACAAAAACAAAAAAAGAAACTGAGGTGATTTTCCACCCACACTCAAGTTATGATTTGTAAAACTCACTGTATTACCTTTTGAATTAAAGTTACATTCTCTGTGGAATTTCTATTCTACACCCAATTTAAATCTAGGATATGTCTATTTCTAATTATTTCAAACCAATTAACTTTCCTTATTTACTAATAAAATTCACATTTACTTTATTAGTGTATTTTTTTCTTGCTTAATTTTTAAAAACACTTTTAATGTGGATGTATTAATCATACCTTT
>NW_021697167.1:1335-1600 GCF_005190385.1 Monodon monoceros | reverse complement strand
TATTAGCTCCCCTCTGGGTGCAGTAAGTCCTGCAAGCAGTAGTCTACACTTTTGGGACACACTCTTGTTGTTTTATGAGAGAAACTCCAGGTCAAGTGATGGTCACACGAGTCGTCATGGTGCCCCTTTGCCCCGGTTATCTCTCTGGAGGTTGGAGTTGGAGGGCCTCCTCACTCGAGGTCAGTGTGCCCACGGAGCAAACCCTGCAACTTCAGGGCATGGTTGGGGGTTAGGATCACCACATGGGGTCCTTTTCCCTTAGGAG
>NW_021697167.1:0-1235 GCF_005190385.1 Monodon monoceros | reverse complement strand
AAACAGCACCAGGTGTCAGGACCCTGTCCGCTCAACTCCCAGACAGTCCAGGGTCACTGGTGATGAAGGACCATGATGGCCACTGAGTCAACAGCCTTTTGAAGTAAACAGGAGTCCAGCCGGTCTTATTGGCCACCATTATCACAGTGTCTGTAGGCTTTTCTATGGTGACAGCGTGATATACGGTTCCCCCGCCAAGATTATTAGCTCCCCTCTGGGTGCAGTAAGTCCTGCAAGCAGTAGTCTACTTTTTTGGGACACACTCTTGTTGTTTTATGAGAGAAACTCCAGGTCAAGTGATGGTCACATGAGTCGTCATGGTGCCCCGTTGCCCCCGGTTATCTCTCTGGAGGTTGGAGTTGGAGGGCCTCCTCACTCGAGGTCAGTGTGCCCACGGAGCAAACCCTGCAACTTCAGGGCATGGTTGGGGGTTAGGATCACCACATGGGGTCCTTTTCCCTTAGGAGGGAGGTGGCCTTTTGGGCTGCTGATTTCCAGGTTTTTAGATACTGCCAGTATCTTGGCCAGATGTGGCAGTGGGCCAAGCCCCTTGGTGACTGTAGTTTATCTTACCTGGATGGCATTCTTGCATTGTTCCATTTCAAGTGGTCCCAGTTTTGGCACTAATGCTCCAATGGCGATTCACTTTTCACCAGGAATGTAAAGATCAAAGGGTTTAGCTAAATTAGGGAGTTCCAGGGCAAGGGTCTGAATTGACTGCTCTTTCCATTCTTGAAAGGCCACTTCTGGATTCTATTCAAAAGGATCATCATCTTTTCCTTTCAGTGTTTCATATAGAGGCCCAGCTAGTAGACCGTAGTTAGGGATCCAGAAGCAGCAAACCCTGGCCTCCCCAGGAACCCCTAAGCTGTCTTCTAGTTTTAGATATGGGTAAGGCTGTAAATTGTTTCTTCCCTTTCCTGGGATGGGCTTCTCCGACCTTCTGTGAGAATGAAGCCCAGGCAGGTCGCCGTAGTCTGTGATATTTGAGCTTTTTCTTGGACAACTTGTATCCTTTATTGGCTTGGTAGTTCAGAGGTCTCCTTAGTAGGGCTGGTGATCAGAATGTCGTCTGCATATTGAAGGAGTGTTTCCTTTTCCAGTGGTAGAACTTTTAGGTCTTTAGCTGAGCTTTCCCCAAAGATGGTGTGGGAATTTTTGAACCCTTGGGGCAAGACGGCCCAGAAGTATTGTTTTAGTTGTATGTTGAGTCCTGCCACTCACAAGCCAAAATT
>NW_021697166.1:582-1239 GCF_005190385.1 Monodon monoceros | reverse complement strand
CGCCCACGGGTATGAGGGCTCCTAACTCAGCACTCAGCAGTTACAGATGAAGGGTCTGCACCCTCAGCACTCTAAGAATGAGGAAGGGGACAAAATGCAGAAGACGAGTTTGTCCCAGGCAAAGCCCCTTAAAAATCCCTGGGAAATAAAAATAGAATCTGGGCAATAAAATAAAGTCTAACCTTTTTTATCCTTTGTGCTTTGTCTAATTTCACGTGCTCCTATGGTCCCGCATACAGAGGTTCAACAGCCGGCACTTCAGACCAGATTTCCTAGTGCAGAATTGCTGGGTGGACACCTCAGCTCCTGGGGCACAGTGCAGACTCCATGATATAGAGCCTGAGCTGCAGCCAACCGGGCCCTCGAGAGCTCTGCCCCCTCCCTCCCACTGACTCTGACAGCATCTCTACAGAGCAGCACAGCCCACAGCCCACGGGGTAGCACATGCTCTCACCTCTCCATTCTCTGATCAAAATATAAAGTTTCCTTTGCTTCTGAACCAAACTCAGTCTCAATCTGTTGGCTCCAATGACACTGGGCAGGGGGACACCTGTTGGGGTCCACTCTGGAGGATCAGTAACAGAAATTGAGAACATTGTGACTTCAATGAACAGATGTTTGAGCCAAACTGTAATTAACATAGAACAGTGTATAAGG
>NW_021697166.1:0-482 GCF_005190385.1 Monodon monoceros | reverse complement strand
GGGGTAACACATGCTCTCACCTCTCCATTCTCTGATCAAAATATAAAGTTTCCTTTGCTTCTGAACCAAACTCAGTCTCAATCTGTTGGCTCCAATGACACTGGGCAGGGGGACACCTGTTGGGGTCTACTCTGGAGGATCAGTAACAGAAATTGAGAACATTGTGACTTCAATGAACAGATGTTTGAGCCAAACTGTAATTAACATAGAACAGTGTATAAGGCTCGGGTAAAATAAGTTGTTTCTAACACTCCCAGTTGATATTTCCATCACTTTATTATAAGCAAGTTCACTGAATAGGTTTGTCTTATTTGTCAGGTCAATATTAAAGAAACGAAGTGATTTCTTTCCAAGGATGTACATCTAATAATCTTCGTTAAAGCTTCAATATTGTTTTAACTGCTTTTCCATTGAAAATGATACCTCTCTTTCAGCTCCCCCATTTCTGAGAAGTATAAAATCTTATAATTTATTATTACCAA
>NW_021697165.1:0-2255 GCF_005190385.1 Monodon monoceros | reverse complement strand
AGGAAGGCCACATGGAGGAAGTGACTTAGGAATTTTCTTGTGAAAGTGTTGGAAACATACCAGCAGAGAGGTCTGAAGACAGTGAGGCTGTCCACAGCAGGCACGGGCTGGAATGCCCACAGGCGGCAGGTCAGTCTGCTTCATGCGCGGGTCTGGAGAAGAGCAGATCTGCTCAGAGCCAACCTTGGAATGAAGACCCCTGGCTGCTCTGGGTTGGCCTAGGGGATGTTCTGAGTATGACTACATTTCCTTTCTGAAGCAGAATCTGCCCTGTTCCAGGAACCTAGGGTCTCTCAGAGATAAGGTTGTTCAAGAGAGACAGTAGCCTCCTGGGGATGCCTGGGATTAGGGAGTTCGGTCAGTGTGCCTCAATCTTTAAACTCATATTTGCATGGGTATTAAGTTTGTCAAAAAGGTGGGGATCAGAAGTTGTACAAAATGAATGATCTGCAATGCTCATTAAAAGGTACAGAGAGATGGAATTCCCTGGCAGTCCAGTGGTTAGGACTCTGCAATTTCACTGCTGAGGGACCGGGTTCAATCCCTGGTCGGGGAACTAAGGTCCCACAAGCCACGCGGCATGGCCAAAAAATAGGTAAATAAATAAATAAATAATTTTAAAATAATAATAATAAAATCATTGAAGAGCAATCTGCCTCTTCTTTGGTGGAGTCTGAGAGCACACAGGAATGCTGGTCAAGCCTGGAGGTTGTGCTGAGAACTTAAAAAAAAGAAAAATGATACAGGGAGAAAAAGGAAAGATATGACAGAGGAAAGCATCTGAAAGAATAGATAAAATAGATTGAGCTAGAATAACAGGATTTAGTTTACTCTTTAAATTGAAGGCAAGCAATTAGCAATGAAGGGTAAATTTTCTAGTCCTTTCTACTCATACATTCAAAAGATGTAGAGTAATCAAAAATGCATGATATGTTCTCTGTTGTAGTTATCAGAGAGAACCAACCCCCGCACACACATTAAATCAGAATAAAGAAAAAAATGCTTCTGTGTGCAGGGAAAAAGAAAAAAAGGTCAATGCCAAGCAGAACAGGGTTACCTGGTGGTCCCAGAGGGGAACCTTTACCATGGCCCATAATTCAAGGTGGCTGATACAGACTAAAGGGGTTTAATTCCAGTGGACCAACATTTAGTGAGCACCTACTAAGCCTAAGGGCTGGAGACTGTGGAAACACAAAGATGAATAAGAAGACACTCCTCCCTTCTCAAGTTCACAGCCATCTTTTGGGAACCAGATCAGAACAGGAATAAGAAAGATATAAGTGAATCCAGTCTTTAGACATGTAATAAACCAACCTTAAAAATGCCAAACCGTTTGTTCAGAAGAACAGCAGTCTGTTCAAATGTAAGCCAAAGGCCGTAAGCTCTAAGGCCTGGCCAGTCTGCCAAATAGACATCACTTGTGATTTTAGGGATTCTGTGTTAAAAACATCAAATCACAACCCCTCTTAGTCCCCTGGAAACTCATAATCCACTGTTCAGCCTCGCTGAAGGTTTTCAGTATCTTGAGCAAGTCGTAATGTCTGAGTGCAGGCTCTGGAGTAAAGCCTGGATTCAAACTATGGCTCCCCTATCTGTTAACTGTGTCCTTGAGTAAGCATCTTCCCCTCTCAGTGCCTCAGTTACCTTATCTGTAAAATGGATACCTTCATCACAATATTGTTGAGAGAATTAAGTGACCCAACAGTTGGAAAGCATTTAGAAGCATTTCTGGCACATAGTTAGCACTGAATAAATGTTAGCAACTTTTACTGTAGAGGCCCCTGACTAGGAAGTTCTCACTAATCCTTATCAACCAACACCCAAATAGGAAAGAGCAAGAAGAGCTATAGGTTTAGGAGGCTGGAGGTGAAGAGAAGCGGGGTTAAAAGAGTAGCAGGCTTCCCTGGTGGCGCAGTGGTTGAGAGTCCGCCTGCCGATGCAGGGGACACGGGTTCGTGCCCTGGTCCGGGAAGATCCCACATGCCGCAGAGCGGCTAGGCCCGTAAGCCATGGCCGCTGAGCCTGTGCGTCCGGAGCCTGTGCTCCGCGGTATTATTCATCATAGCCAAGAACTGGAAATAATGCAAATGTCTATCAACAGTAAAATGGATAAAGAAAATGTGCTACACCCACCCCTACATATATAGCAATGAAAATGAAAGAATTGTGTACACAAAAACATGAGTCTCACAGTGTTACTCCAAAGAAACCAGGCACAAACCCATTCAGTTTATATAAAGTTCAAACCACAAGCA
>NW_021697164.1:0-11274 GCF_005190385.1 Monodon monoceros | reverse complement strand
CCCCTAACTCATGCTCGCATGTCTTGCTGAACCACAGGCCCCGAAAGCCTGTAAAAATGATGTGGCAACCCTACAAAATGAAAAATAGGATCCTTGTAAATACAGCGTCCCAGCGTGCATTCTTGCCCTGGCCCTGCCGCACCTTTACCTTGCGGGCAGCTCTCAATCCAGGTGTGGGTTTGCAGTGTGGCTGGGAAGAAAGTCCGCTAGAACCACCTGTGCAGATCTGGTGTCCTGCTCTCTTCTTTTTTCAGCCTGTCCTTTAGTCCCTTCGTACTTTCAGAACATATGATGCTGATCACTTCTGGGCAACAACTTTCAAAAAGAAATGATTTGGAAAAGGTCTGTTTGCTCGTTTTAGATTCTGCTTCCATACACCTGTTAAAACAACTTATGTAACAAAATCAGCAGAGACTAGAAGAATTTATGAATTTGCTGTTTCTGTTATGCCCTGAAGGAATCCCCATAATTGGGCACTGGCAGCTCATTTGAAATTGTTAACCGGGGAGCGCGGCTGCACTATTTTCCCTTGTAGACAGAACACCCTTCCCCTGCTGGGGAAGGTCTTTCTCTCATGGGCATTGGCAGCCTGCCGTGGAGCAAAGGAAAACCCTCATCACGGCCACCTCTTCTGCCTAATCTCTCTGAGAAAATGAGTGTTGTCAGCTCACATCCCCCCAAACAGCTTCTTTCAATCCAGGACTTCTCTAGAAGAAGGAAATGCATTCACTTAGGGAGAAGGCAAAGATGCAGGAACAAGGAAAGAAGACAGACTGTTGGAACATCCCATGGGTGAGAACCTGGGCCCAGGAGTCAGGACCCAAGGTTTCCTCTTCAGGCTTGCATCTTGACGTGTGATTCCAGTTCTGAAATATTGACATCCCATATAGACACATTTAATAATTATTTTGAGAAATCTTGCCTTATTCTATGAGAATCAAAGATCATGTTAGAAAAGTCTATTTAACTACAGACTTTTGAGGCACAAACAAAGAGCTATCAGTGGTAGCACCTCAACATGGGAAAGTTTCTGTGTCGATGATGCTGAACTACAGGCCCAGGCAAACGGGGATGGAGACATTTCAACCTTTCCGTTGGCCTTTGTCTTGGGTCCATTCTGCAGCTCCCTACGGTGGCCACTGCGGTCATGGTGTCAGGAGATGACCTATACAAAGAGGAGGCAGAGCTGAGTCAGGGTCTCCGTGCTCCCAGACATTGTGACCCCGCCCTGTAATTACTTGGTCTTGGCTGCTTTTTCTTTTCTGAAAATGCAAATAATGCCTCTCCTTTATCTGTTCATATCGGTATATGTGTCATTATTGATATAGTTGATCCTACTGGAAGAATATTCCTCCTGATTTGTTTCTTTATGGATTTTCCCCTTTACGACCCCCATGGTTCTAAGATTCAGCCCAGAGCCAAAGAGAACATACCTGCGAATACTGAGAAAGGCATTTCAGTGTCATTTCTAACATTTTAAGAAGCCAAGATATTTTCATTTCCAAGAACAGCACCTGCAGCAGAGACTATGCCTTGAGCTTTTCTTACCGACTAAAAATAGAGACCCGGGGCTTCCCTGGTGGCGCAGTGGTTGAGAGTCCGCCTGCCGATGCAGGGGACACGGGTTCGTGCCCCGGTCCGGGAGGATCCCACATGCCGCGGAGCGGCTTCGCCCGTGAACCATGGCCGCTGAGCCTGCGCGTCCGGAGCCTGTGCTCCGCAACGGGAGAGGCCACAACAGTGAGAGGTCCGCACACCGCAAAAAAAAAAAAAAAAAAAAAAAGAGACCCGGAGGGACTTTTAAAACCTCTAGATTGAAGAATGTGGGGAAGAGTGCATTTCCACATATTAGTGACGTCTCTGGAAAGTTACCTGGGTCATCTGTACAGGGCCTGTCTTAATCTCTCTACACCAACACCGATGGACTTGCACTGGTTTCCTCCAGCCTCAGAAAGGCAACCCAACATTCTCCAGTTAAGTGTGTGCTACAAAGCATTGAAGGAGAAACAAGGAAGACAAAACTAAGATTCCACATTGAACACTAGAGTGTTTTTCACTGTAAGGTCACTACATTCAGATGAAAATCCCTGTATATATTTCTGTATGGTGACCAGGCCTTGTATCCAGTGAGAAAGGTATCTCCTTCAGTGAAGCTGAATATGATTTAGTTCCTTTGATTTATTACTCATTGAAGAGAAACCAGATTGTTGGTTCTGAGAAAATACTGAAACTAAAAGATCAGTGTGATGTGTAGATAAAAAAATTCAGACTTCCGTGATGGTATATTCTGGAGCATGGAGTTTAGAAGAAGCGAAGTACTTTTAGTGAATGCTGGGGCGAAATTTAAAAATGTGCATCCTGGCATAGTTGAAAAGATTTTGTTTTTGGAATGTATGGAAAATGCAAGTACAGTATTGTGTTACCCTACCGATACAGGTCCCAGGAACATAATGAAAAGAAGAAAGAATGCATTCATATATACCAATTTAGACATTAAGAGAGGAAGCTCATTGAAGGAAAGCTATAAGACATCTAATTGCCGATCAATGAATTATAAATTAAACTCTCATCTAAACAGAGATACATCTATTTAAGTAGAGCTAAAAATAAGAGTATTTCTCATATTGTTCTAAGTGTACCACAACCATTTTAGTTTTTTATTCATTGTCTCCATAGTATTTTGGACAACTTGATACGGGCTTTCCATGTTCTGAAACAAGTAGTGGAATTTGAAGCTGTGGAAGCATACCGTACCATTGCCTACACTCAGAAAAACCATTGCCACTGAGGCACATTTGCTACTCTTAAACATACCTTCTTGCAGCTGTGTGTTTTAGTCAAGAATGTAAGCTTGCTTAGTGGAAGGTAAACCACACTGCTTGGATATTCCATTTGCTTTGAAAGATATAAAGAATAAAATACAGGTACTGAGTTGGTTCCACAGTTGCTGCCATGGCAAATGACCACAAATACAGAGGCTTAAAACAACAAATGTATCACCTCACGATTCTGTAGGCTGGAATCAAGGTGTCAGCAGAGCTGTGTTCTTTGCTGGACACTGTGGAGCTTCACTCCTAGGCTCCTGATGATGGTTGGCAGAATTCAGCACCAGGTGGCTGCTGCACTGAGGTCCCCATTTCCTTGCTAGCTTTTGCCTGGAGGTCATTCTTAGCTTCTAGAGGACACCTGAATTCCCTGGTGCATGACTGCCTTCATTTTCAAAGCCAATGTCAAATCTCTCTCAGGCTTCAAGTCTCTCGACATTCCTTTCTGCCTCAGCAGAAAACAGTTCTCTGCTTTCATGGGCTCATGTGATCTGATTGGGCCCACCTGGATAATCCAGGAGAATCAGCCCATCGTAAGGTCCAGAAATTTAATTAGATCTGGTAAATCCCTTTTTATTTTTAAGTGTACATTTCTTTAATTTTTAAAAGCATGCACAAGAGAAGCCATGTGTTTCACATAAGAATGTACACATTAATAAAGCATTCCTTAGTTTTCTAAAACTATTATAGCAGTCTGAAATTTATTGATTAAATATATCCAAATTTTTAATGTTAAATTGAAATCCCTAAAACTACTGGACATGCTAGACTTTTTCCAAAACCAAAAGAACAGAGACTCTGAATATGGTTTGTACTAAATAAAATTTGTTTTTAGCTCTACTGAGTATATTCTATAAGATGCACCGTTATTGTGCCTTTACAAACAGGATAACTTTCTTTAAAAACTGACCAAAATTTTCAACACTTATAGCTCTATATGACAGATTACCGTGCAACACTATTCTCATTGTGTGATTATAGACATATTATAGAACCCAAGAGCACCAGGTAAGCAAAAGAAATACAACTCTGAGCCATCTGAACAAGATATAATGGAAAAAATTCATGGGATTCAGACATTGGGGTGCAGACATCTCTGTGTAGCCATTATTCTTTCTGTCTTGGGTACTGTTTTTAAATAATACAGAAAGTTTAACAATTATCCCCATATAAGCATCTGATATTTTGGAATAAGATATTAGAATTTTGAATTTAAACTATTTGGAGTTATTTAATACTGAATTACATTGTTCAAGTATCTTGGTAAGGATATATGTCTCATATTGTTTCCATTACTTATGTCTCTTACTGCACATGTACACATAATTTGTATGTTTGTATTATATATAAAATATAGCATATGTATACATGAATGTGTGCATAGTAAAAGTATAAAATAAAGGTCACCGAATTTTTCTTATCTGTATTGAGTATTTCAATCTCTGATGATTCATTACTTTCTCCTTTCTACTGTTTTTTGATGTTTGTTTGTGATTTTGTTGCTCTTGTTTTTTGTTTTAACGGTTATCATTTATTTTCTAAGTCATTAGCAAAGCTTTTAAAGACAGTTTCATTGGGGAAGAAAATTGCTCAAATAAACGTGAAGGAGATCTGCCTCTCTTCTCCTACACATTTTCTCCTATAATATAGTGAATTATTTTAGGGCTTGTACAAAATGTAGTGGGTTATCTCTCAACCCAAATGCTATGATTGTTAATAGGGAAAATTTAAATTAATAGGGGAAAACTAAAATGATTATAGTTCACATTTTATTTATCTTTATAGTGGTCCACATTATTTTTAAGGGCATAATATTTACGTTTATATTTTGCATGTACATTTTTGCATTCATATTTACTAGAATCAAATATTTAACTTTCAAATTGCAAACTGGGTTGATTTCTAAGAAATATATTCCAATGTGATCCCACAGAGGATAGATAGCTGCAAAGCCAGGGCCAGATGCTAATACCTGATGCTTCAGAAATCTTCATTCCAAAACAATGACTAAAAGACTGAGAAAGCACCCAGCACATCTGCATTTCAAGGGAAGCCTTTGGCTTTTCTCAGGCCACAGAGAAAATATGCTAAAACCCTTAAAAGCCTGAATGATTTTTGTTGCTCTAATAATTTGTCACAGTTAACACTGGACAGGAGAAAACTTTGCTCCTGTCTGTCCAAGTTTCTAAACAAAGCACTGAAATTCAGGTCACCATATTGCCAATACTCAATATGTTTTCTCCTTCTTTTTTAGAAAGTAAATTCTTTATTAAACAACAGCTTGTAATTTCTGTTCAAAATAAAAGGCTGATTTCAACTCATTTGCCATAGAGAGTTTCTAATGTAAGAAATTCACAGCAAAATAAATTGAATAAAATTTCTTCTAATGCACTGCTTAGTGATGGCAAAGACGTTCGGCAGAGAGAAAATTACAGCACTAAAGGTTACATAAAAAGGAACCCTGAAAATAAAATGACACAGAGGAAATATTAAATATGAGAAAACCTGCCCTGAGCAAATACTGTGCATTGATGTCTTGATTTCATGGCATTTCCAACATCATTTGTAAAAATGTTCTACAAATTGCCTTTAATATTTTGAAAGGAATTCGATAGATTCAGGCAAAGTTGAGGAACAATATCCACCAGTGGAAGCTAGGGCGCCTGGCTTTGGCACCAGAGTTGGCCTCATAGCCTCGGACCCCGAGTCTCTGCCAGCCTGTGAGTCCTCCTCTGACGTCACCCAAGTGCTTGACGTCAGTGAGTTGCAGCAATGAGTGACGTCACCCCAGGCAGGGTGAGGGCAGGTCAGTCGCTCCAGCCTCACTCACAGGAATGAGAACACACGAACAAGGATGTGGTCACGGCACAAAGAGTTCAGTCTCCCCGCGACAGGCAGGGGGTGACGGGGAGACCAAGGAGTATGGTGCAACCCCCCCGCCCCATTTCCCCACCTGCCCTCTGCATCAGCCGGGGAGTCAATGAGCAGATGCCTCATCGGGGCATCACCCCCGTACCTGGCAAAGGCTGTTTGGAGGACACGGGCTCCTGCAGAGGAAAGGATGCTCCTTGAACCCGGGAACAAGCCACTCTCCCTCCTCCGCCCAGGCCAAGGGCAGGGTCTGAAGGGCAGACTCACTGGGTCGGGCAGGTGCCCCCAGAGAGGCCAGGACAGGATGGCGCCGGGCAGCTCAGCTCGCTCTTCCTAGGGTCCCGGCTGGACACAGCTCTTCCCTGGGCGCAGGGGCGAGAGCGGGGAGAAGCCGGGAATCACACTAAAGTGCTCCCTTCCCGGGATGAAGAATCAGGGATGGAACTTGCCCCCAACACACGGGCTTTGGGGTGAGACACCCCTGACCTTAACTGTGGACCCAGGACTAACCAGCCACCCAGGGTGGGCGAGCTTCCTGAGTCTCATGAGGTTGCCTTTCCTCATATGTAAATGCAGACACAGTTATTATGCAGATTAAGGAATGGGAGATCAACTACGTGAAACACTTAGCAACTGCTTCATAAATGTAAGTTAATATAAAAATTGTGACTTTGAGCCAAATTTATATTCAGTCAAACATGGTTTTCTTGATATTTATTCATACATTAACGTCTGGCTGGTTACAGTTACTCCACACCACAGTGCCACTCCACTTAATCCATCTGCATTCATTCTGATACAAATCAGAATATCCTGGACAAGGAGAACGGCATATTTTCAAACAAACGCATGCAAGTGTAACTAGGTTATAGCCAGGTGCTATAGACTGAACGTTTGTATCTCCCCAAAATTCATATGTTGAAACCTAATCCCCAATGTGATGTAGTAGGAGGTGGGGCCTTAGGAGAGTGATTAGGTCATGAGAGTGGAGTCCTCGTAACAGGATTAGTGCCCTCATAAGAGAGACCCCAGAGAGCTCCCTCACTCTTTCTACCACGCGAGGACACAGAGAGAAATGGCTCTCTCTGAACCAGGAAGCACTTTTACCAGACACTGAATCTGCCAATGTCTTGATCTTGGACTTCTCTGTGTTCACACTGTGAGAAATAGATTTCTGTTGTTTGTAGGCTACACAGTACATGACATTTTTATTATAGCAGCCTGAATGGACTAAGATACCAAGTTTCCCCCCCCAAAATCCCTCTATTAATTTTACCTTCTTAATATGGCTTAAATTTGTTTACCTTTCTCCACTTTCTCAGATACAACCTTGGTGAAGGCAGCTCTTACCTGTCCTCCTAAATAGGCTTCTGGTGACTGATCTGCTTCCTTCAATCTCTACCCCAGCTAACTGAGAGAGATTCATCTAAAAATGCAAATCAATTCAAGTACTTCCCTTTGCCTCAAGACAAAATCTAGGCTCTGCTTCTCTCTGCAACTTTATCAAATGCAGTCACCTCCTAGAATCTGGGCTCCGACCGTCCTTGCTTTAGACTGAGTCAGTTTCCCCCGTGTGCCCACCCTCTGGACTTTTGCCTTCTCTCATCTGCATCCTGCTCTCCTCTCCTGGCCTGGTAAACTTTACTAGTTTTTCACCTTTGTGGGTATATCAGTCTTCATATTAGACGTGACTTTCTCAGGAAAGCCTTCTTTGACCACCCAAGGCTGGAGTAAACACTTAATATTCAGGCCATAATCTTATATTTCACTTTATGTTATAACTTAATTTTTAGCTGCCACTTCCACCAGACTGGACACTCTGCCAGAACACAGAGCAAATTACTTCATGAGTGTCCTCACTACTAGGCCCAAGGATAAGCACATATTATGCCTTGAATAAACACTTCTCCAATTGACTAAGAATGAATGAATAAGATAAAAGTTCATGACTTCACTTCAGTGACTCTCCTCTCTCTGTTCCCATTCAATATTCCTATTTTCCCAGTCACCACCTTCCCATCCCAGAGATCAGCTGTGACATTCCTTTACACTCCACAACCCCTAGTGTAATTAATGTCACACTTCCTACTTTATCTGGAATAATCAGGGTAAGATTCAAAGTCAAGGTCACTACTGTGACATAATGATGCAATCAGTAGAGTTCTCAGCATAAATATTAAAACTATAGAACCCACTTGGTGCATCCCTTTGAGAATCTTTTTTTCTTGGGGTTTCTTCCTCTTTGATTTCTCGTCTTTTGCATCCTGCTTAGTACTTCCTCCTTCTGCATGTCATAATCATCCCTCTTCTTTTGGACTGGTCAACTTGAACATTCTTTTGACTTTTATATATTCATTTATCAGCTAAAGCTGGCTACATCTGCACAAAACTAACATCCAGAACTTTAGAATGGACAGGAAAGAACCCAGAGGAAAAAGATTCAAATCTTTGACCAGCTATATGAGACCTGAGAAAGTAAGCATCTCATTCTTCTCCTTACGAAGTGGAAACCTGTGGAGGATGAAAAAGAGGGGCAGGTCTAGGTGTGTGAAAGATGCTAAAGACAAGTGTTTTTTATTCACTCTGGCTGTCCTGTACAGGTCAGAACCAAGTCTGTGCAACTAACATCCAGTCCATACTGGTCCACCAGGCACAAGTCTTCCACGTTGTGTTCCTAGATCAAAGAAGAAAGTGATAAACATTTGCTTACTCTTCCCTGCTGATCTCCTTCAGATCCTTGCAGAAGTTGGTGGCGGTCAACTACTGGAGGTTTTAAAGACCTTGTATCCAAGCTATTTCTCCATGGTTTCTACACATACAAGGAAGATATCCTTGCCTCCTGATGAGGGGCAATCCCCCTCCTAGTGTCTCTGACTTTATCTTACCTTGCACGATTAAGCATGACTTCTATCTCGTGTCTCCTTTCTCCTTTCTGGTTGCCCCCTTCCTTTAGCATAAAGCAGTCTCTATTAGTCATCATCTCTAAAAGAAATCTTTCCTGAATCTTCTCATCATTTCTTCCTCTCATGCAGCTGATCTATCTCTATCCTTCCCTTTTCTTCCAAACTCCTACAAATAACCATCTAGAGCCACTGAACCCACTTCCTTAACTTTCATTAATTGCGTAAGTTCCAAACTCTGTTATCTCCTTGAAATCAAATTGGTTCTTTCTTATTTTCTGGAAATTCCATTTGCCAAGGTCAACAGCAGCCTGTAATTTGCCATATCCAATTATTTTCTTTTCATTTGAGGGACCTTTTCTAAGCAGGCTGTTAAAATGTTTTGGGAGCTCTTTGGCCTTTTGAAAGCATGGCCCTCTCCCTGACATCTTTACTGACAGCACTTCCTCACAGCTCACCTCTCAGTCACTCAGGTCTTCTCCTCTTCCACTCTCTCCCCTTATCTGGTGTCACTCAGAGGTCTAATATGAGGCCTAATTTCTTCACCGTCTCTGTGCCATTTACAGATAATACTATCCATCCCCATGTCTTTAGCTACCACTAACAACTTTTAAATGTCTTTTAGCATTTTGACTTTTTTTTTTTGAGGTTTAAATCCACATTTCCAAACTGCATAGAGAACAGTTTCATGAAAACATCTTAAGGCAACTGAAATGTAAACTTCTAAAACCGTATCTTATTATCTATCCCTAAACACACTCTCTTCTCCTATACTCCTTATGGAGCCAGGATGGTTTTGTTAATAATGGTTTATTAATTATTTAAAATCATTACTGTTTTCCATAGGGAAGGCACTATAACAGAGGCATTCTTATTGAGCTACAGAACACTTTGGGGTGGATGTAAAGCTGAGTTTATCAGTGAAAGCTGGAGTGAGTTAAATGCTTGACATAAACGAGAATTGTGAGTTCCCACGTACTTTCCAGGAGAAAGAATGAGGAATTAATAATGAGGATAAGGGAAGAAGAGAAAAGAGCAGGCAAAATAATAAACTGCAGTTTGATTTGGTAAAGAGGAGTTAGTGAGAGACTGTCAGGGTCAGGGTAGCTAAAAGGAGACACAGGTCATTGTGAGTTTCAATTCATACCGAGTGCAAGGTGAGCCCTCTCAGCATTCCAGGAAAGAACTTTCCAACCAATTTAGTGGTTGCCTTAGATAGAGGGAATAAAGCAGAAAGGATTATTTCTTGGGTCTGGAATGTTACCAGGGCAATGACTTAAGGACCATCTTAAACCAGACTGAAGACAATCAAATTCATAGAGGTAATATGTTGACAACAAAGACAAGGAAATGTGGACCCTGATGAAAATTTGGAGACATCTGGGGGATGTGATCAGACTTCCACAGTTTTTGGAAAAAGGATTGGAATCAATCTTTTCTGATAACTCCCCCCACAGTGGATTTCCTCAACTGAGTTCACAACTTGATCACAACCAGCTATCTGAGTCACACTCAACCGAGAGATATTCACCATTACCACCTACGTCTCCAACAGGTTCTGCTTCTTGACCTGTTGGTCTTTACCCCATTCGTCACCATCTTCTTGCCACTTTATAGCACCAGGTCCATCTCTGCAGACTTCATCTCCAGTTCTCCCATGACAGCTTTGTTCTTGTGGGATCCGGCCAATGGGAGGCTCCAGAAGGAAATGAGAGGGTAAAGAGAAGGGAAAAATCAGAGCATTTCTTCCCTCCATCTATTGTTGGTGGAGTCTTTGTCAGCCGCTAAGTCTCCTCTGTGGATCCAGACAGAATTCTGTGCTTGTCCTGCCACTGGGTGACCCCAACCCTGGGCTCTGTAGACTGTCTCCTGCCGTTGAGCTTCCAGCCTGCAGAGGATTAAAGTCCTGTCCTGTGTGGCTCATCCCTCGGTGGCCTCACCAACACGTTCAGATTCTCAATTTCTCCATCACATGTATAAGCAACGTTGTTTAAATCTTCTCTGCTTTAAATACATGAAATGGTTTCCTTTTTCTTGTTTAAAGACTCACTGATAAATTACTTATGGACGAAGTTTCCCCAAAAAGCCCTAGTGAGACATATACACTTGTGTTTCAGTTTGGATGACATATTTCAACTGATATCATTTCTCAAATTTAATATTAGAAAGATATCTAATGTATTAAGTACATAATCTATACTAAACAGGGCTATGTGAGGGGTAAAAAAGCTCTGGAATGTAAAATGTTTTCTTGGCATTTTGAACAAACCAGAGAAAGGAACAAAAGTCGTTCATCCATTCATTTCTCTGCACCTATTTGTTTAACAAACATTTAACAGCATCTCCCATGAATCAGAAATTCTCCTTTGTTTCTGCAGGAGAGGGATTAGAGGCGTGTGGACAGGGGTAAATGACAGCAAAATCAGTAACAATAACAGCAACAGAACCGGTTTCTGCCTCTGAGGAGTTCAGATTCAATTTCAGGAGGAGAACATAAACAGATAATTACTGCCTCCAAAGAGGTTCTGCTCCCGCGTAAATCAGTGCCAGCTAGGGAAGGAAGAACCCCACAGTCATTCTCATTAAAAACACAGAAGTGTTAACTATTAAAAACAAAACAAAACAACACCAAAAAAAAAACACACAGAAGTGTGATTTTTAAATAAATATGTATTATC
>NW_021697163.1:0-8154 GCF_005190385.1 Monodon monoceros | reverse complement strand
TGGAACACTCCCTAACACCATACACAAAAATAAACTCAAAATGGATTAAAGACCTAAATGTAAGGCCAGATACCATCAAACTCTTAGAGGAAAACATAGGCAGAACACTCTATGACATAAATCACAGCAAGATCCTTTTTGACCCACCTCCTAGAGTAATGGAAATTAACAAAAATAAACAAATGGGACCTAATGAAACTTAAAAGCTTTTGCACAGCAAAGGAAACCATAAACAAGACGAAAAGACAACCCTCAGAATGGGAGAAAATATTTGCAAATGAAGCAACTGACAAAGGATTAATCTCAAAAACATACAAGCAACTCATGCAGCTCAATATCAAAAAAACAAACAACCCAATCCAAAAATGGTCAGAAGACCTAAACAGACATTTCTCCAAAGAAGATATACAGATTGCCAACAAACACATGAAAGAATGCTCAACATCATTAATCATTAGAGAAATGCAAATCAAAACTAAAATGAGATATCATCTCACACCGGTCAGAATGGCCATCATCAAAAAATCTACAAACAATAAATGCTGAAGAGGGTGTGGAGAAAAGGGAACCCTCTTGCACTGTTGGTGGGAATGTAAATTGATACAACCACTATGGAGAACAGTATGGAGGTTCCTTAAAAAACTAAAAATAGTTTAAAACTAAAAACTAAAAACTACCATACGACCCAGCAATCCCATTACTGGGCATATACCCTGAGAAAACTATAATTCAAAAAGAGTCATGTACCAAAATGTTCATTGCATCTCTGTTTACAATTGTCAGGATATGGAAGCAACCTAAGTGTCCATCAACAGATGAATGGATAAAGAAGATGTGGCACATATATACAATGGAATATTACTCAGCCTTAAAAAGGAATGAAACTGAGTTTTTTGTAGTGAGGTGGATGGACCTAGAGACTGTCATACAGAGTGAAGTAAGTCAGAAAGAGAAAAACAAATACCGTATGCTAACACATATATGTGGAAACTAAAAAGAAAAAAAAAGAGAAAATGGTCAGAAGAACCTAGGGGCAAGACATGAATAAAGATGCAGACCTACTAGAGAATGGACTTGAGGATATGGGGAGGGGGAAGGGTAAACTGGGACAAAGTGAGAGAGTGGCATGGACATATATACACTACCAACGTAAAACAGCTAGCCAGTGGGAAGCAGCCACATAGCACAGGGAGATCAGCTCGGTGCTCTGTGACTACCTAGAGGGGTGGGATAGGGAGGGTTGGAGGGAGGGAGATGCAAGAGGGAAGAGATATGGGGACATATGTATATGCATAACTGATTCACTTTGTTATAAAGCATAAAATAACACACCATTGTAAAGCAATTATACTCTAATAAAGATGTTAAAAAAATAAAAAGCAAAAAAATTAAAAAAAAATAAAACATTTGGAAGAGTGTCTGGCATATTATTGGTATTTTGGAAATGTTACCTATTAGCATCATGCCACATCCTTGAAGAGGGATCACATTCCCATTTGAAGAACTGATTTTAGTCCCTATTGATGGATTTGCTAAAAAATACGGACATTATCAGGATATTGCCAAAGAGACTTTGCTTCTCTCCAAAGCATCTGTAAAATGCTCTTACCTGACTGGCTTATTAACTGCCCAGAAAAGGTTCCCTCTTGTCCACAGCTGCCTGTAGCTCCTAGTATCCTCTGAGGAGGGTGAGGGTGTGTGTTTTATGCCCTTTGCCACACTGAGATGGGGGAAGATGTTTTCAAGGCTGATGGTAACAAGAATCACCTCCCGTTTGTGGTCAAATCTGCAAATGGATTTTTTTTCTTTTTTATGATGGGTATGAGACCTAAAATTCCATGGAATGTAGCAACTTAGGAATGCTTCTGTGTAATGTTAAGCTTAAACAGGCCTTGGAATGGTAAAAAAAGATACCAATCCCAAATTGATCTGCCTTTGCCATACTTCTTCAAAATTTTTTTCTATCTATTTTGGAGCATCCTGACTTATGGAGAGTTGCTTTTCAAATCCCATGCCTATTTCAAGTGTCCATTAAGTCTCAGACTCTTCACATTGAATCATCCAGTACAATGTTCCCATTCTACAAATGACAAAACTGAGACTCAAATGGGTTAAGTCAGCACCCCTCATAATATTTTTCCTCTGATATTTTGTCTTATCAAATTCACCTTTCCCAAATTTTAAAGACTGCTCACCCCTCTCCAATAAAGATATTGCTAAATTTTCTAGCAAAAACTCCTCAGTTATCATTTGTCTTGATAATATATGGAGGCTGGGGGGGGCTTTCATTTTCATATTTGTAAATCTTTTTTTCTCATCTAATTTTAACTCCTTTGTTTCCCAAGGGGCATTCTGTTTTTATAGGTCAAAAATATTTTGTATTGGCAATTTTATATGTTTCAACCTGATAACGAAAAGTCAAATACCGTCTCTGTTTCTAGGTTTATGTAGTCACTGGTACTGTGAATTTTGCTTCTTGCTTCTGTATTTTCTTGGCATACAGTATACTTTAAAGTAAATATTATAAAGTCAAAAGATTTTCTGTGTAAATAGCAGTAAAACATGCACAGATATGAGCTAAATGCCCATTAAATATACCCCTTGAATTTCAGTCTCTCACATCTAGGGCATCTATTTTGGGGTCCCCAATACTTCCCTGCCTTGTCTGACACAGACACAGTAAGGCACCAAGGGGAGAAAACAATCTACTAAAGAAGTCCAAACCTGTTGCGGGACTAGTCAGAGAACAATAAATTAAATTTACAGCAACAGGAAGTTGAGTGCTATGCCTGGCAATGACCTTGACAGCAACCCAGGCTTGGGAAGAGGTCAGAGGTCATAGTAGACCTCTCTCCTCATCTGGACCAGCTGCTCCTTCGTATGTAGACAATGGACAGAGAGCGCCAAGTTTATGATGCCAATGTGTTAGTGACAGTGCAACGTTAAGTGTGAAAAGTGTCAGGGAATGTGACTGTGGCATCTACGTTCGTTTCTGCAGAGGAAGTCCCATGCATTTGTGATTCAAACCACTTATCCATCACACGGTGGTTGGAAAACCACAAGCAAATCACAGGTCCCATCAAACAGTTCTTCTGCTGATGTATCCATAAGACAACAAATTGGGAGGATTTCCACAGTGGTAAAAGTTTGAGGAAAGTGATTAAAAGCCACTTCAAACCCAGCTTTTAAAAGCATGAATAAAGCAGTAATTCAGTATCAGTTTCCCCAGGGGCCCAGAGCCAATTCTTTCAATCCAGTGGGGGTGAATGTCAGCACAACGGCTGCCTGTGGGAGGTACAACAGCAGTGCCACCAAGCCATGGGCTCAGGCACACCCCAGTTAAAGCCTCACTGTGCCACTCCCTGCTTGTGTCACCTCGGGCAAATGACCCCACTGAGACTCAGTTTCCTCCCCTGCAAAATGGGAGATACCTAAGTCCTAGTGCTGATGTGAAAAATAGTGGTACCTGGTCATCAGTGTTCTCAAAAGATTGTAGAACAGTGCCGGGCAGGTAGCAGGAGGTCAGTAAACAAGAAGGATAAGAATTGACACCTATTTGGTGCTTGCTCTATGCCAGGCACTGTTTAAAGAACTTTAAGTGTACTGTTTATTTATTCCTCTAAACAACACTAAGGCCAGCAATAATACTACCTGTGTTTCATAAGTGAGGAAGACTGAGGCATAGCAGTAGGTTTCCACATCTAGCAAGGGAATGAATCGGTCCTCAAACTCAAGCCATCATCCAACCCCAAAGCCAATGCACTTCACCAATGAAAATGATATCAACAAATTGACTGGGGAGGAACCAAGATGGTGGAGTAGAAGGACGTGCTCTCACACCGTCTTGCGAGAACACCAAAATCACAACTAGCTGCTGGACAATCATTAACAGGAAGACACAGGAACTCACCAAAAAGGATCCCCCACATCCAAAGACAAAGGAGAAGCCACAGTGAGACGGTAGGAGGGGTGCAATAACAGTAAAATCAAATCCCATAACTGCTGGGTGGGTGACTCACAGACTGGAGAACACTTATACCACAGAAGTCCACCCACTGGAGGGAAGGTTCTAAGCCCCAGGCCAGGCTTCCCAACCTGGGGGTCCAGCAACGGGAGGAGGAATTCCTAGAGAATCAGACTTTGAAGCCTAGAGGGAATTGATTGCAGGACTTCAACAGGACTGTGGGAAACAGAGACTCCACTCTTGGAGGGCACACACAAAGTAGTGTGTGCATCGGGATCCAGGGGAAGGGGCAATGACCCCAGGGGAGACTGAACCAGACCTAGCTGCTAGTGTTGAACAGTCTCCTGCAGAGGCGGGGGGTGGCTGTGGCTCACCATGAGGGCAAGGACACTGGCAGCAGAAGTTCTGGGAAGTACTCCTTGGCGTACTTCCCAGAGTCTGCCATTAGTCCCAACAAAGAGCCCAGGTAGGCCCCAGTGTTGGGTTGCCTCAGGCCAAACAACCAACAGGGAGGGAACCCAGCCCCACCCATCAACAGTCAAGGGGATTAAAGTTTTACTGAGCTCTGCCCACCAGAGCAACAGTCAGCTCTACCCACCACCAGTCCCTCCCATCAAGTCTCTTAGATAGCCTCATCCACCAGAGGGCAGAGAGCAGAAGCAAGAAGAACTACAATCCTGCAGCCTGTGGAACAAAACTCACATTCACAGAAAGAGAGACAAGATGAAAAGGCAGAGGGCTATGTACCAGATGAAGGAACAAGATAAAACCCCAGAAAAACAACTAAATGAAGTGGAGATAGGCAGAAAAAGAATTCAGAATAATGATAGTGAAGATGATCCAGGACCTCGGAAAAAGAATGGAGACAAAGATTGAGAAGATACAAGAAATGCATAACAAAGACCTAGAAGAATTAAAGAACAAACAGAGATGAACAACACAATAAATGAAATGAAAACTACACTATAAGGAATCAATAGCAGAATAACTGAGGCAGAAGAACGGATAAGTGACCCGGAAGACAGAATGGTGGAATTCACTGCTGCGGAACAGAATAAAGAAAGAAGAATGAAAAGAAAAGAAGACACCCTAAGAGACCTCTGGGACAACATTAAAAGCAACAACATTTGCATTATAGGGGTCCCCAGAAGGAGAAGAGACAGAGAAAGAACCAGAGAAAATATTTGAAGAGATGATAGTCGAAAACTTCCCTAACATGGGAAAGGAAATAGCCACCCAAGTCCAGGAAGTGCAGCGAGTCCCATATAGGATAAACCCAAGGAGAAGCATGCCGAGACACATAGTAATCAAATTGGCAAAAATTAAAGGCAAAGAAAAATTACTGACAGCAGTAAGGGAAAAACGAAAAATAACATACAAGGGAACTCCCAGAAGGTTAACAGCTGATTTCTCAGCAGAAACTCTACAAGCCAGAAGGGAGTGGCATGATATACTTAAAAGTGATGAAAGGGAAGAACCTACAACCAAGATTACTCTACACAGCCAGGATCTCATTCAGATTCGACGGAGAAATCAAAAGCTTTACAGACAAGCAAAAGCTAAGAGACTCCAGCACCACCAAACCAGTTCTGCAACAAATGCGAAACGAACTTCTCTAAGTGGGAAACACAAGAGAAGGAAAGGATCTATAAAAACAAACCCAAAACAATTTAAAAAATGGTCATAGGAACATATATATTGATAATTACCTTAAACATGAATGGACTAAATGCTCAAACCAAAAGACACAGGCTTGCTGATTGGATACAAAAAGAAGACCCATCTGCATGCTGTCTACAAGAGACCCCCTTCAGACCTAGGGACACATACAGACTGAAAGTGAGGGGATGGAAAAAGATATTCCATGCCAATGGAAATCAAAAGAAAGCTGGAGTAGCTATACTCATATCAGATAGACTTTAAAATAAAGAATGTTACAAGAGACAAGGAAGGACACTACATAATGATCAAGGGATCAATCCAAGAAGAAGATATAACAATTATAAATATATATGCACCCAACATAGGAGCACTTCAATACATAAGGCAACTGCTAACAACTATAAAAGAGGATATCGACATCAACACAATAATAGTGGGGGACTTTAACACGTCACTTACACCAATGGACAGATCATCCAAAATGAAAATAAATAAGGAAACAGAAGCTTTAAATGACACAATAGACTAGATGGATTTAATTGATATTTATAGGACATTCCATCCAAAAACAGCAGGTTACACTTTCTTCTCAAGCGCACACAGAACATTCTCCAGCATAGATCACATCTTGGGTCACAAATCAAGCCTCAGTAAATTTAAGAAGATTGAAATCATATCAAGCATCTTTTCTGACCACAACGCTATGAGAGTAGAAATGATAAACAGGGAAAAAAAGTAAAAAACACAAACACATGGAGGCTAAGCAATACGTTACTAAATAACCAAAAGATCACTGAAGAAATCAAAGATGAAATAAAAAAATACCTAGAGATAAGTGACAAGGAAAACACAACGATCCAAAACCTATGGGATGAAGCAAAAGCAGTTCTAAGAGGGAAGTTTATAGCTATAAAAGCCTACCTCAAGAAACAAGAAAGATCTCAAATAAACAATCTAATGTTACACCTAAAGGAACTAGAGAAAAAAGAACAAACAAAACCCAAAGTTAGCAAAAGGAAAGGAATCGTAAAGATCATAGCACAAATAAATGAAATAGAAACAAAGAAAACAATAGCAAAGATCAATAAAACTAAAATCTGGTTCTTTGAGAAGATAAACAAAATTGATAACCATTAGCCAGACTCATCAAGAAGAAGAGGGAGAGGACTCAAATCAATAAAATTCAAAATGAAAAAGGAGAGGTTACAACAGACACCGCAGAAATGCAAAGCATCCTAAGAGACTACTACAAGCAACTCTATGCCAATAAAATGGACAACCTGGAAGAAATGGACAAATTCTTAGAAAGGTATAACCTTCCAAGACTGAACCAGGAAGAAATAGAAAATATGAACAGACCAATCACAAGTAATGAAATTGAAACTGTTAATAAAAATCTTCCAACAAACAAAAGTCCAGGACCAGATGGCTTCACAGGTGAATTCTATCAAATATTTAGAGAAGAGCTAACACCCATCCTTCTCAAACTCTTCCAAAAATTTGCAGAGGAAGGAACACTCCCAAACTCATTCTATGAGTCCACCATCACCCTAATACCAAAACCAGACAAAAATACTACAAAAAAAGAAAATTACAGACCAATATCACCGATGACTATAGATGCAAAATCCTCAACAAAATACTAGCACACAGAGTCCAACAACACATTAAAAGGATCACACACCATGATCAAGTGGGATTTATCCCAGGGATGCAAGGATTCTTCAATATATGCAAATCAATCAATGTGATACACCATATTAACAAACTGAAGAATAAAAACCATATGATCATCTCAGTAGATGCAGAAAAAGCTTTAGACAAAATTCAACAGCGATTTATGATAAAAACTCTCCAGAAAGTGGGCATAGAGGGAACCTACCTCAACATAATGAAGGCCACATATGACAATCCCACAGCAAACATCATTCTCAATGGTGAAAAGCTGAAAGCATATCCTCTAAGATCAGGAACAAGACAAGGATGTCCACTCTCACCACTATTATTCAACATAGTTTTGGAAGTCCTAGCCATGGCAATCAGAGAAGAAAAAGAAATAAAAGGAATACAAATTGGAAAAGAAGAAGTAAAACTGTCACTGTTTGCAGATGTCATGATACTATACATAGAGAACCCTAAAGATGCCACCAGAAAACTACTAGAGCTAATCAATGAACTTGGTAAAGTTGCAGGATACAAAATTAATGCACAGAAATCTCTTGCATTCCTATACACTAATGATGAAAAATCTGAAAGAGAAATTAAGGAAACAGTCCCATTTACTATCGTAACAAAAAGAATAAAATATCTAGGAATAAACCTACCTAGGGAAACAAAAGACCTGTATGCAGAAAACTATAAGACACTGATGAAGGAAATTAAAGATGATACCAACAGATGGAGAGATATACCATGTTCTTGGATTGGAAGAATCAATATTGTGAAAATGACTCTACTACCCAAAGCAATCTACAGATTCAGTGCAATCCCTATCAAACTACCACTGACATTTTTCACAGAACTAGAAC
>NW_021697162.1:0-23309 GCF_005190385.1 Monodon monoceros | reverse complement strand
GAGTGAATGAATGCATTCCGTGATCAGACGAGTTTCGGAGGCCCCGGAACACAGCCAAAGGCTCATTACAGGCCTTTTTCAGCTGTGACATTTCATGAGTCTGGGCTCATCTTTCTTGAGCTCATTTTACACACGAGGGAGCAGAGGTTCCCAGTAGGTTGATCGTCCTGGGAGGGTTCCCCCCGCAGCTATTAGTGGGGTCCTCAGGTAGTCCCCTCTCCACCCTGGGGGTACCCTTCAGGCAGTTTTGGGTTTGGAAAGAAGGTAGATGGTGCCACGTGGCCTCTGAGCCTGGCAAAAAGGCCCTCGGGGTCAATGGGACCACCTGGCCTTGTCAGTGACCGAGGCCCCTCACTTCCAGTGAGGAGTTGAAACTGGCACCAAGAGCTCAGTTCCAGCGAGAGGCTTGCGGCTCCCAAGATAGAAAGAGACAGAGTCGTTTTGAGGCCACTGACATCTGCCAGGTGCTTCCCCGGCTCTTAATCCTTCATAAAGAGCTGCCCATCAGCTCACCTCTGCGCACTGAAAATAGTGTAGGATCGCTTATCCCCTCTGGTGGGAGCCGTGCCCGGGAGGGCTCCAGGCTGGAAACTGAGCCCAACCTTCCCTCCTCCAGGGCCGGAGCGGGGTCTGGGGAGTCTGCTGGCTGGCAGAGTGTTTCCTGCAAGTCGGAGGCAGCCCATTCTAGCGTAACACCCAGTTCCCCCGGAGGTGGTCTGTTGCAGTCTCTGTAAATCTCCCCTTCTCTTCCCCGACCGGCAGGAACAGCGGACCGAGAAAAAGGCCAGACGTGGACGCTGACACTTGGATTTATGCCCTCGCTTTCTTGCGTTCCAAGCTTTCCCTCTGTTTAGCTGCAGAGGTGGCTACGGAGCCAGGGTGTCCCCATTTTGGGCCTAGGAGTGCTTTCTCCAAGCTTCCACCCAGCCACAAGCTTGTCCCCTCAGCCCCAAGTGGGGAGAGGCTCATGTCAGAGGGTATTTGGGGGCAAAGCCAGAGACCCAGCCCTTCACCCGCCCCTCCCCTGCCTGAGGGAGGATGCAAACAGGAACTACCATCAGCGCTCAACCAGCAGGCAGTGCCCAGCCTGGCGGAAGCACGCCGGCCACCCATTAGTCGTTATGGAAACTCATTACCCCGAGAGGTCATTCGGCTGAAAATATAAACAATTTCCGAAAGGTTTTAGCGAAATTCTTGGGTGACAGCCATAATGGCATTATTTAGAGAGTAGGACGCACCACTTCTGGAGCCGTGGGCGAGACCTACCTCCGGTCAGGTGGGGACCTGCTCACCTGTACGTTTCTGCAGCCATCCCCTCGCCACCACAGCAGCCAGAGGCCGGGCACATGGCAGGCCCTCCTAGAAGCCTCTGAGTCCAATAGTCCAAGGGTTACTCCACTGCTCTCAGCCAGGGCTCAGTAGGGAGAGAAAAGAGATGAGGCCGTGGTACCCTCTGGACTCCCCAGCAGATACCTCCCGCAAAGCGGTACAGAAAAGCATCACCTGTAATGAATGACGGTACTATATGACAATAATAATAGCTAGGTGCCAATAATGTAGCATTCAGTGTGATTATTGTTGCTGTATCGTGTTGTTTAATTGTGTTATTAATGATCAATTGCTATTGACCTTAATTACTAATAGTAACACAGAGTAGCAGTGTGTGCCACTAGTGTTTTGAGAGCTCTAATCCTGACCACAACCCTGCAAGGCAGGCACCGTTATCACCCTCATTGTACACATGGGCAAACGGTTATGCCCTCTAACCTCTCATTGCATTAAAAATATGCCTCGGGCCCTGTACCAGGCA
The DNA here is from genome assembly GCF_005190385.1 of Monodon monoceros. Classification (NCBI taxonomy): domain Eukaryota; kingdom Metazoa; phylum Chordata; class Mammalia; order Artiodactyla; family Monodontidae; genus Monodon; species Monodon monoceros. The sequence continues at coordinate 21,499 of NW_021697162.1, read as the reverse complement.
CGATCGTCAAGTTCCCTAAAGCACCATCTCGCTCTCTCTCACTTTTACCCAACATTCATTCAACAAGGATTTATGGAGCTCCTACTGCATGTTACATCTTGTTCTAGACTCTGGGGAGGAAGGGCAGGGCCTGTGCTTGGACTTTGTTTTCTACTTGTTCATTGCTACTCACTGCCCAGAACCTACAGAGCATTTCTCCCAGGAAGGCTTTTCCTGAACGTGCCAGCCAGAGGCAGGAGCCTCTTTGATGCCCCCCTAGATTCTGTGCTTCCCCGACCCCAGCATTTAGAGGTCTGGGGCAACTGCCCATTTTGTATCAGTCTTTCCTGTTTAAGGGCCGGGGACAGAATAGGCAGTCACTGAATATTTGTTGGATTTTATCACTAGGAAATGAGCTCCAGAAAAACTGGGTCTGTATTGTTCATCACTGTATCTCATAGAACCGTGTCTGATCCTGAGTGAGTACAAGATATATTTGTTGGATGGATGGATGGATGGGTGGATGGATAGGTAGGTGAGTGGACAGGTAGATGGTTCTCCAGTGGTGTTTGAATAGATGGTTGGCTATTCGATGGATGGAAGGAAGGACAAACAGACAAACAAGTGGTTGGGTGGATGGTCAGAGAGATGTTTGAATGGATGAATGTCTGGATACTTGAATATATAGATAAACAAAATGTTGGTTATTAGGCTAGAGAGTTGGACGATTAAATGGCTGATTCAAAATCTAAGCATTGATGAACAGAATGCTTTCCACTGGCTTGTTTCTTGAAAGAAAGGGGAAGAGAGAGATGGATGGGTGGAGGAGAAGAGAGACCCCACCTTCCCTCACACACTGCAACCCCGGTCACCTCTCGCTGACCTTTCCCATGCTTGTTTCCAGTCCCGATGTTGACAAGCCAAACCACAGAGAAAGCAGGCTCCCCTGGCTCCCGTCCTGGGCCCAGTCCTCTACCCTCCGGTGTGCAGACAGCTCGACAGTGAATTCTGACCTCTGCCTGGATTTCCTCAGCTGGCTGGACATGAACTTGTTCTCAGAGCTGTGAAACTTGACATACGTTATCCGGAGAATTTCAACTCCCAAGTTTGCTCGGCCAAAACAAGCCATCTTTGTTTAGTCTTTGGGGTTCTTTCCCATGGAAACGGCTGCTGCAACCGTGGCCATTTCTACAGGCCTGGAGCCCACAGGGCTTCCCCCATCCCCCGACCCCCACCATCACCACCAACGTCCCCAAGTCCCCTTGTAGTCCCAAAGGGAGCGTCTGTTCTGCTGCCATTTCAGCAGCATTTTTGGAAATCAAAAATACGTGGTGATGAAGGGACAGACATCAAGGGTTGAGGGACCCAGAGTGGCCTCTTAGCAGTTCAGTTTCCTCAGTAGAGACGGAATAGCCCTGCCCGGGGGACAGCAGCCTCGAGGGGCAGAGGCTGATAAGTTGCTACTTGCCCCCATGTCCTCAGCTTAGTTTCCTGGGAAATGCTACGCAACGCAACGTGGCTGCCCCAGGTGTTGGCGGGGGTGGGGTGGGTAGTCTTGACGGGCAGGGTCAGGGAGGGAGGGGAAGTCAGAGACTCTCTACGTGCAAACGTGCTCAGTGGACCCTCTAAGGCTGCAGCTTCCAGAAGGGACAAGGACTCCGAGCGGTGGACAGGAAGAGTGTTCTGTTGGTTGTGTGAACCGTTAGGAGGACATTCGTTCATTCATTCGTTCACATGGAGCACTGGGCTGGGCTTGGGGGCTCCCCTTGCCCTCTGAGCCCCTGATGTGCCTGCACTGCCATCCCTACCCCCATCCCATCTCTGACCTCCTTCCCTCCCACCCGAGCCCCTCACTGCAGCTGCTGTAGCTCCTCCTGTGCAGGGGGCCCCCTACTCTTTCTACCCATCCCCCCACTCCCTCTGAGTACCTAGGACTCCTTCTACATTGTTGCTTAAAATCTCTCTCCACCGTCAGGCTCCGAGACGCCTGAAGACAGGGACTTGGTCTTGTGCACAGCTGAGTCTCGGGTGCCATGCATGCAGTTGGAGCTTAATAAATGTTGACGGAGTGGATGAGTGCAGAGCAGAAGGCAGAATCAGCTCCCTGCCCTCATGGGCTTTATAGCACAGCAGGGAGACAGGCCTTAACCAGATATACAAAAAAATAAATGCCCAACTAAAAATTATGACAAATGATCCACAGAGGAAGGGGTGGGGCCTCCTGACGGAAGGTGTCCGGTTAGTGAGGTCTGCTGAGGCCTCTCCAGGCATGTGGCATTTGGATGGACGCTGAGTGGTGAGAGCGAGCCCGTCTTTCTTTTTTTTAAGCTTTTAAAAAGTCAACATTTATTCCTTTTAAAATGCTCAAGAGACTTTTAAAAGGTCCAAAGGTCTAAAGATAGCCAGGTTTCAGGTAAGATGAGAGGCAGGTGCTGAGTGTTACCATCTCTGTTGCTTAAGCCTAAATTTCCACCTGTTCAATTCTGTACCTCCACGATCCTTCCGCCTCACCTGGGGAGTGGCGAGCTCCTCTGGCTCTTGGCAGACTGCATCAAAAAGTACCACTCCGACAGCAATGAGAAAAGTAATGGCCGTAGCGATCACTGTCACGGCAAGGGAGCACGTTTTGTGATCCAGAGAGAAAGCTGCCATAGCAATTTCCAAAATCAAAATGATTAATGCAGTAAAGAATAAAAAGAATCATCTGTGGACTCTGTATGAACACTTGCCTTGCATTCCCCGCAGCACACATACCCAGCCTGTGGCCCAAATCCATGCCAGGTACAAATTCCTAGGTCCACCCAAACTCACGTACTAAATATTCACAACAGCATTTTCCCCAAGAGCTCGGGCCTGGAGCCGCCCAAGGGCCGGTCACCAGACATGGGACGGATGCGTGGTGGTCCCTCCACGTGACGGAATCCTGCGTAAGTCGCCATCGGCAACCTCTGTGACCTGGACGGATCCCACAGACACGGGGGTGAGAGAAGACAGATATTAAAAGAGTCTTCTCTGAATTGTTCCACTTAACAGTCTGCGGAGCAGGGGAAGTAAGGTGATGCTGGTGGGAGTCAGGGTCATGGCTGCCCTTCCAAAGTGGGTGGTGACGGCAGGGCAGCGACGTGGGCCTTCTGAGATCTCGGTGGCTAGGTGTCACCGCCTGGTGTGTGCCTCTAGGGAGCTGTGCCCCTCCCTGTACAGTTATACGAGAGGTTTGAAGATGCAAGCCCCCGCTGCTACTCTGAGGAAAGCGGAGAGGTCACTGGGAGGCACCGAGAGGTTGTCCTGTGAGGCCAGAGCTGCGCTGCTTCTCCTGGACCCCCTGCTCAGGATCAGGCACCCTCCCCTGCAGGGCTCCCTCCCTCCTGGGCTGGCCTTCCACTTCTCTGCCCAAAGCTCCCCCATCCCGACTGGCCACTGATAAATCCGACCCCTGTACAGCCAGGCCAGTCAGGGCAGGGATGGGGGACTCCGCAGAAACCCGGCATCTGCCTGGATGGAACATCTCCGACCTCGAGAGGCAGAGGCGAGCGCGACTGCCGACACGTGCGCGTTCCATATAGATTTAAGGCCCTGGCGAATGGGGAAGAAGTTCAAATTGCAGTTATTGAAGAAGTCATTTTGGCTTCCAAGGAGCCTCTCGGGCTAATTTCTGAGCAAGAAGCAGCCGCCTGGAGCTGCAGAAGGCCCGGCCCATCTGCTCCGGCCCCTTGGGTACATTTGGGGGGGCAGCCGCATCGCCACCCTGGGGAGCACTTGTTAGCGTGGGACTGGAGCCTCATTAAATTCCCAATTAGGTGTTCCGCCACCCAGCAGGTGTCTTCTGTTCAAACCCAGAGGGGCCCCAGAAGCTGACGTTATTATAGTCAGTTTCTCATTTAGTGTTTACATTAGCTCTCCATTGGGGTGTCATCAATTAGCATGTTGAAGACTTTCTGGAATCTGAAAGTCCTTCCAGCAGGCGGGGGTGGGAGGATGGGGGGGCGGGAGAACGGCTGTCTCATGCCCCCAGTTTCACCGGGTCCCACTTTGCTCACAGCCTTCCCTTGCTCTTTCCTTCCGTGCATTTTAATGTAGGTTTGTATTTAGGGTGGAAGAAAGAAAGAAAAGTTTTGAAAGAAAAGTTAGCATCAGTTTGAATTTAGAATATCAGGAATCCAATGTCCTCGTTCGATCTGTTATTGACGTTGGCTGCTTGATGGGCACGTTCCTGTTGGCCCCCCGTGGTTCTGGCCACTGCAGCCCCGGGTGATGGCAAGAGAGCGGCCAGATGGTTTTCAGTTGGACCAGCCAAGGCTGAACTGGACGGGGCTGGGCTGGGCTGGGCTGCGGCTCACCTGGGCTATGGTTTAGATGGAAGTTGGGACTGGAGCCACGGATGGAGCAGGGCTTGGTGTCCACATAGCAGGTTTATTTCCCGTTCGAAGGGCAGCCCCACCAGGGTCCCCGAAGCATACGGATATTTTAAAAGGCTGAGAAAGAAAAAGTATAATCAAAACCCCCGCAGGGCTGAGGAAATGGGAAGAGGGCACTGAAACAAAGGCAAAGAAGTGGACATAAGAGCAAATGAGAATCAATGGGCCAGAGCACAGAGACAGGGTAGGAAACGCTTCTCGGTGTCTGGGGGTGCCCAGGGTGGGTTCACCCCTACCCATGCAGACGGGCACACCTTTCTGGGACACACGTGTTGTCCAAGGTCAGCATAAAGACCCATATGTCCTTCAGCAGCCCTCTGCCCCAGAACATCACAACCCTAAGGTCCTGCCGGAAGCTTTCTTCCCAGGGGTCAGGACAAGGGGAGAAATTCGGCGCCACCTGCCTCTGCCCTCTCCCTGCGCGTTCCTAGCTGACATCCAGGAAGCCACACTAGAGTGATAAAGATGTTTCGCTGCCGCATTTTTACTTGGGTAACACATTTTATTGTTTAAATCCGGGGTTGAAAACAGTCGGTAGGTCGATGAAGGCGAAATGACCTTGTGGTTGAGAAAAAAAACCCTCCGGGGCTTCCCTGGTGGCGCAGTGGTTGGGGGTCCGCCTGCCGATGCAGGGGACATGGGTTCGTGCCCCGGTCCGGGAGGATCCCACATGCCGCGGAGCGGCTGGGCCCGTGAGCCATGGCTGCTGAGCCTGCGTGTCCGGAGCCTGTGCTCTGCAACGGGAGAGGCCACAGCAGTGAGAGGCCCGCGTACCGAAAAAAAAAAAAAAAACTCTGTATCTCAACCCCCTTCAGTAGCTGCCTTCACCTAAATGCTAATGATCATACTTTTAATTGATTTATGCAAGCTCTCCCCGGTGTGTTTGCATTGCGTGGGGTGTTTGACATTTCACAGCCTCACCTCTCCAGCATGGGATCGAGGCTTAGCAAGCGTGCTTCCGGAACAGACACTAAGCATTATTTAGAGTTTGATCTTTAGCTGACACAGAGGGCTCACACAGCATCCTTAATTGATGGAGTAAAAATCGAATCCGGAAGAGTGCATGCCCCAGGAGACTCCTAAAACAGATTGCCAATGGGATGCGGGCCAGTCAATGGATCTATCGGTAGTACTGAGCATCCTTCCGCCCCCTCTGCCTCCCTGACATCAGTTCAGCCCTGAATCCCATGCTGTGAAGACCTCAGACGAGGACCAGCTGTCCAAAGAGGCGAGGCTCTCCCCGGTGTTGTGAGAGGCGCCCACTTTCAGTGGTAAACCATCCAGGATGTTAAGCCAGTTTGGAATGCAGGGAGGCAGCGAATGAGAATCTGGGTAGCCCCTGTGAGCAGAGACCCCTGGAGGGATGGAGCCTTTGTGGAGTCAGAGAGTGTGGGCCGGGGGCAATGCGGTGTGTGGTAGTGACAGGCTAGGGACCTGGCTCTGCCGCTCTCCACCGTGTGAACTTGGCAGGTTTCTGCGGGACCACTCGGAAGCCTCCCATCTTCTTCCCCACAAAAGGGAGCTTCTTTGGAATTGTCGGCAAGGCGGACACGCAAGAGTTCGGGGGCAGAATAAGTAACCGTTCAGAAATAGAGATGTGGGGTCATGTCAAGACCAAATGTAACTACTCCCCGGGGCTGTTTGTATCTAGAGGCCCAGCCCAGCTGGGTGCAGCTAGCACCTCAGTTTTGTGAGCCAGTAAGCCAGTAATTTCAGCAATCACCTGAGAGCTGATCCCACCCATCAGCCCACCAGGTGGGTCCAGGGTACCTGGCTCCCCATAAACAAAATTCTATCGCTTATTACACAGACCCTCCCGGGCCTCGACAGGTCGCTCTGGCAGGAATTCCAAGGCCGAGAAATGGCACACGTAACTTTCTCCTTATTAGGCAAGAAAATACCCAGAAGCGTTCATCTACACAGAACGATTCCTTACGTGTTCACCACAGTGTCAAAATAGCTCTGAACTATTCTCGGCTTCCTTTGTGCCCCCAGCTGCTTAAGGGATGCTCTTTTCAAGTGTGTGCCTTTGGAGCCCAGGAGGACCCCCGCCGCTAGGGTCTTGGCATGCAGAGTTAGTACAGATCAAAGGTATGAAACATTGATGAAGGATCGGGGCTAGAAATCTGGCCTTGGGAAATTTGGCTCTTTTCCCCCCATGTTTTCGGTTTGAGGTATATTTACGTTCAGTAAAATGCTTCCATCTTAAGTTTACAGCTTTGTAAACTCTACCACGTGTACACCCATGCGGCCAGCATCCTGACCAAGACATAAGGCATTTCCTTCAACCCAGAAAGTCCCACTCTCTCCTTCCAGGTGACTACCTCACACCCCTCAACCTTGGCGACCCAAAGGCACCCAATGTTCTGATTGCTGGTACCACAGATTAATTCCGCCTGTTCTTGAACTTCATATAATCGGGCTGATACAGACATACGCAGTCACATCTGGCCTCTTTCACTCAGCATAATGCTTTTGAGAATCGGCTATGGTGTTGTCTACCTCGGCAATCTGTTATTTTTATTCTTGTATGAATATATTTCATTGTGTGGATATACCTCAACCTGTTTACTCTTATCTAATATTGAGAGATAGTTGGGTTGTTTCCAATTTGGGGGCTGTCATCTATAAAGCTGCTTTAATCACTCTTGTACATGTGCTTTCATTCCTTTGGGGTCAATTCCTAGGAGTGGAATTGCTGTGTCATGTGATACCTCCTTGTTAAACTCTATCAGGAACTTTCCAAAAGTCCCAAAGTAGTCGTGCCTTTTCCCACCACCATCGGTGGTTTCTGAGAATTCCTGTTGCTCTACATCCTTGCCTCGGTTTTGATGGGCTTTTAAATGTTTGTTGTTCTCATGCACGTGGAATGGTATCTCACTGAGCTTTAATTTGCAGAGAAAAAGGTGAGTTTGTAATTAGGCTTGGTTGCTTCCACCTGGGGTACTCCCTGGGAAAAGTTAAAAAAAAAAATTGGGGCTTCCCTGGTGGCGCGGTGGTTGAGGGTCCGCCTGCCGATGCAGGGGACACGGGTTCGTGCCCTGGTCCGGGAAGATCCCACGTGCCGCGGAGCGGCTGGGCCCGTGAGCCATGGCCGCTGAGCCTGCGCGTCCGGAGCCTGTGCTCCGCAATGGGAGAGGCCGCGACAGTGAGACGCCCGCGTACCGCCAAAAAAAAAAAAAAAATTGATGGTCTCTGAGTTGGAATGAATGGAGAGTTGTGAGCATGATTTTCTCAGTAAACACAGCAGAAGTCCCTCTAGGACGGTAAGGGCCCTCAGGTGGCAGAGAGGAATGGCACGGCCAGATGCCACCTGGAGCAACCCCCCCCCCCCCCCCCGGGGCAGGCATTCTTCCAAAGCCCTCAGATTCAGGATTATGCAGAGGGTAAGGATCCCATGGGGACAGGTCCTCTGTACTTGAATGGCACGTCCTTCTCTTCAATGGCCTGTGTGTCAGGTTGCCCTGCCCACAGGGTCCAGGGCCAGATCCCCAGCCCACCTCCTGAGGATCTGAAGGCTGGAGTCATCACTCATGTACTCATTGGGTGGACATATTAATGGAAACAGGCTGCCATGGACCACGACGGTGGCCCTTGGCCCTGAAGGATCCGGCAGGTGCAGGGAAAGGTTACCATGATTGATGCCAGTCCAGCAGCATCGATTCGCCCCCCCCCCCCCACAAATGCCAGCTCCATCCTGACAGCCCCAGACAACCTGGGGCCTTTGCAAACCCTGAGGCACAGGGAAAGGTCAGCCTGCTGGTCTCGCCTTGCTCAGGGCAGCCCCTTGGCACGGCTGCAGAGCTCGGCAAACCGGACTTGCACAAAGGACATGTGAAGCTGTATCCATACATTTAAAAACGATGATGATGTTGAGGAGGGCGGTGATGATGACAACCTCTTCTTGATTGCTTGCTACAATGCTCAACTCACTCCCTGTTAATTTTCACAACCACCAGGTGGGAAGATCCGTGTCCTGGGAGGGAGAGCTGAGCTATGGTTGAGGAACTTGCCCGACAGCCCAGGAGGTTTAGGATTTGAACCTTGCAGAGCCTTTCCCATCCTGCCTTGCAGGGAAGCAGCGGGTCCCAGCTTTGCCCAAGCCCCACGTGCTTGTGCTTGCAGGGGTCAGAGAAACACAGCATTTTAATTAAGCATCGCTGGGGGTGGAACAGGTGAGGGAGGGGATATGTTCTCACTGTATAGGCCAGGAAGGCCACCGGGAGGGGGAGGGAGTCAGCCCTGAAGGCGGGTTGGAGTTGCGTAGGGAAGGGGAGAGGTGTCTGGGGTCTGAGCACGAGCACGTGGAGAGATCTAGAGGTAGAACACGGTGCATGTGTCTGACGGGGCTGCAGGCTGTAACGCTGGGGAAGGGAGCTGGGGGAGAGCATGACATCGGGGGAGTCTGGCCTGGCTAGGAGGTGCTGAGTGCTAGGCACAGGGGCCTGGACCACAGTGGACCGACAGGGGGAGCGCCCTTAGACGTTCTGGAGCACAAACACGCAGAATGGTTTAAGGAGAAAAGGAAGACATTTCTCATGTGCTGTCATCATTAATTCCTTCGGCAGGTGTTGGGTGAGCTCTAACGGGCACAAGACTCTGGGGATACTGTCATGATGGGCAATCCCGGTTCCCTGGCCTCTTGGAGATTATGTTCTAGGGGGTGTAGGTGATGCATAATTACACAAATGAGACAGAGAAGACTGGGTGGGGAGAGGCTGCTTGGCTGCTGTGGTCGAGGGAGACGTGTTTGAGAAAATGGCATGTGAGTTGGGACGGGGCTGTTGAGGAAGAGCCAGGCTCAAGAAGAGCTGAGAGAAGGTGCCCCTGGCCAGGGGACAGCAAAGGCCATGGCCCCGCAGTGGGAAGAGCGCCAGCTCGCTGGGAGGTCTGGAACACGCCCCTTGTCCCCCTTCATGTGACAGTCCTTAGGATTCTCTCCAGACAGCAAAACCCCCAATCCTATGTGTTCGAGTCTTGGGGATGCCGAGACAAAGATCTAGAAGATTCTGAACACTGAGTGGGTTTGAGGGAAGCTGTGAGTCGTGAGTCGATGAGAAGGGGGATGGGAGGTGATCCGAGTTGGAGGAGCAGGTGAGGACGTGCTGGTGTCATACAAGCAAGCATGGAGTGTGGACAGGAGGTCCTGGGGGAGCTCGCAGGCTGCAAGGGGAGGGGAGGCTTCTGTGGAGCTGCTGAGATCCTGCGCCCCGTGGCCCAGATCCACTTGTTCTGCTCTGACCTTTAAAAACAAACTCACGTCCAACACTCAGTGCAGAAGAGAAAGTCCCCTCGTGTGGGTTCCAAGGGGCATCTGGAAAGCCACCACCTCCCAGTAAGACACGAGCCACACACCCATCTTGGTGGCCTTAGGAGCCAGGATCCTCCCCATTCTACAGATGAGGAAACCAAGTCCTAGACACCAGGAAGTGTAGCAGTGCAGCTGGCCATTAAGCCGGGTCTGTCTGACTCTAAAGGCCATGATCAACTTTGCTCTGTTATGTAACATCAGTTCGCGCATAAACGTGCTAGGTGAGAGATGCTCGCACCTGAAAAACTCCAAAGGAGAACAGAAAGTACGAAGGAAGATCAGTCTCCATCCCCTCCCGGTTCCCCTCCCAGTTCTCCAGTTCCCCCTCCTCGAAGCAACAACAGATAACAATTTCTTGGACATCCTTCTATGCATATTCCATGCATATTTCTGCATAATGACCTTCTTTTTACTTTTTACGCAAACAGCTGCAGCTAACGTGCACTTTTCTGTGCCTCGCTTTTCTCAATTAACAGGCTATTTGGGGGACAGTTCTGTGTCAGTGCAGATGGACTTGACTCATTCTTGGGGTGGCTTACACAGTGGTGTGGATGAGCCGTAGTTTACAGAGCCATCCTGTGTGCCCGTGTGTGTGTATGCGTAGAGCCGTGCATCATTGCGGTACATCTGTAGTTTCCGGCGTGTGAGAATGTCTTTCGGGCAAATTCCTAGAAGGGAGTTGCTGAGTCAAAGGGTGTGTCCATCTTTCATCTGAATGGATATTGCCAATGGTTGTGTTCAAGGGTGTCAGGTGTGCCCAGGCCAAGGAATTGCAGGATGTTGCCAAATTTTGTGATTTGGCCAATCTGATGGATGCCACATTAGCTTTGTTCTTGTTATGAGTGGGGCTGGGCAGTTTTTCACGTACTTTCAAAGCCAACAGCAATTTCCTTCCCTGTGGCTTCTCTGTTCAGGACTTTCAAGGCACACCCTTGGCATTATCCTACCCTGCCCGTCAGACCCCTTGCATGGGACGATGAGGGGTGGTCTGGGGTCAGGGGCTGGGCGAGGGGTGCCTGGGTCTTGGACTCTAAGACGAACACTGCATCCAGTTCTCTGTGTGGTCTTGCAAAATACGTGTGCCCACCTACGAATGCGGTTTCCTCCAGGAAGAAGGGTTTGGATCAGATAATCCTAAAAAGTCTATGAATCTCTGGTTATTTCACAGATGGCTGTGGCTGGTAGTTTGCTATCTACTCAGAAGGAAATGGATCTGAGCCTCAGGAGAAAGAATTTAATTTAGATACTGTGGAAAACTTCCTGATGTTGCAGGATATTAAACTCTGGAATGAATGATGATGGTCTGGGGCAGAATATTTCTGTAATACTGAGAACTTCAAAAACAAGATGACTCATTGGGCCTCGTGGGAAAAGTTTCGCTCGGCCTCTGAGATGGCCGTTTGGGGCAGCGCGAGGGTCATTTCAGGTCTCGGTGTGTGGTGGGTTTCATGTTTTCAGAGCCAGGTGCCACGCCGATCAGCAATGTTCAGCCAATTACCTGTTTTTCCCTGGAGTTTGTGCATCACCCAATTTCATGACTTAGCTCGTTACACATGTTAGAAGCAGACACACTCTTAGGCCTCACTTAATCAATTCCTAAAATTAGCATTATTGAAAAAACGAGCTGCGAGGGAAGCTGCTGATTTTAATCGATAGTTCAAGTGAGCATGGGGAAAGAATGCCCGAACTCAGCAAAACCATCTAGAAGTTTGGCAACATCACCCCTGGCCTGGCGTTTTTGGGGGGAGAGGGGTGGGGCACAGTGTTCTGGATAAGTGAGCTTTTGATTAAGGGGAGGCCGAAATCATTCCGAGCACCCAAACTCCTTCCTTGTCTACTCCTTTTTTTTTTTTTTTATTAATAAATTTATTTATTTATCTTTGCCTGCGTTGGGTCTTCGTTGCTGCGTGCGGGCTTTCTCTAGTTGCATTGAGCCGGGGCTACTCTTCCTTGCGGTGCGCGGGCTTCTCATTGCGGTGGCTTCTCTTGTTGCAGAGCACGGGATCTAGGCGCGTGGGCTTCAGTTGTTGTGGTGCACAGGCTCAGTAGTTGTGGCTCGTGGGCTCTAGAGCACAGGCTCAGTAGTTGTGGCGCACGGGCTTAGTTGCTCCGCGGCATGTGGGATCTTCCCGGACCAGGGCTCGAACCCGTGTCCCCTGCACTGGCAGGCGGATTCTTAACCGCTGCGCCACCAGGGGAGTCCCCCTTCTGTCTACTCCTAATGGATGTCATTACCCATCCTTTGCATGGGCTCCTGCCTTAGTTAACAGAACATACTCAGCATCATTTAATCTCTTCTTAATGACTCAGGGTCCTGTTTGTTTATAACATCCATTACTAATGCAAACAGCTGACCTCACATTCTGCAGAAATCTAAAATATTAGTATTTTTACAAGCCTCTTGGGGGCTTGAATTGTCTACTATGACCTCCTTCTCATGGGAGCACCTTTCAGTATCCCCAAGAGGAGCCTCCACAGCCTCCACCAGGGGCCCCCAGTGTCTGGGAAACTCGCGCAAGTCCTCCCTTCTCCTTCCCTTTTTCCCCTAATATTTACCAAATGGCTCCCTCCCCCCAGGCACTGTTCTTTGACCTCAGGAATCAGTGGCAAAGAAGGCAGATAGGGTCCCTACCCTCAGGGAGCTTGACATCTATTGCGGTGACAGATATTAAACAGGTTCCAGCACAGCTAAACATACAAGGACAGGTTGTCACAAGTGCCACCACGGAAACGCACAGGCCCAGGGTGAAGGCAACCAGCCAACGGGGATGCAGGAACCAGGGGACCAACAGCAAGGTGGGTAGTCAGGAGGATGGGGGAGATGTTCTGATGGAGGGATCGGAGAGTTCCAGGGAAGACATTTCCCAGGCCACAGGAGGTAGTTCCATTTATTAAGCGCCTACTGTGTGCCAGTGCTCGGCCAAGGATTTCACATGCATCACCAACTTGGGTTAGGTCCACACACCGCTGTGAGAGATTTCTGAGGGAACGCCAGTGGAGACCTTTCGTTTTCATTACTCTGGGTTTATTGATCTTAGCGGGTATTAGAAAACGGTTCTGGGTCCTCCTATCTGGGATTTCATGGAGAGTATTGCTTAGGGGTAGGTTAAGTTTGTTTGTTTTTTTTAATATTTATTTATTTGGTTGCATGGGGTCCTAGTTGCAGCAGGCGGGCTCCTTAATTGCGGCTCTCAGTCTCCTTAGTTGCAGCACGTGGGTTCCTTCGTTGTGGCATGGGAACTCTTAGCTGAGGCATGCGTGTGGGATCTAGTTCCCTGACCAGGGATCGAACCTGGGCCCCATGCTCTGGGAGCACGGAGTCTTATCCACTGTGCCACCAGGGAAGTCCCAGGAGTAGGTTAAGTTTTAAAAAGTCAGTTCATCTACAGTTGATTTAAAGAAAAAATCCTATAAATGGTAGTGTGGGTGGGCTGAGGCAAGGGCTAAGGCCACAGAGGCAAGTGCATCAGGAGTGGCCAAGGGCTCAGCAGGTGCACAGTATATGGCTGCTAAGAGGCTGCAGCTTTCTGGCTGATTCAGAGCCAGAGCTGGGGGTCCCTGTGTCCCTGAGTCCCTCAGTCCCTGGGCTTTCTTCCTTCCCAGGGTGTTGGCACCAGTGCTCAGTTGAGACATGGCCAGCCCCTCCTCTGTGCCTCGGCCCCTCCGGCCCTCTGTCACCCCTCTCCGCTCCCTGGGCACTCCAACCATGGCCGAGAGAAGGGACCCCATGGGGACACACCCAGGAAGCACGAATGGCAGCAGGCAGGTGGGACACGGTAGGGAGCCCGAGCTCTGGGGTCAGGCCTGGGCTGAGATCTCAGACTCGCTCCCCACTAACCAAGGGGTCTCTGGCAAGGCCTGCCCCAGTCCTGAGCTCCAGGCTTGAGCTCTGTGAGACGGGAGGTCACATCTGCCCCGCCTGCTCCCTGGCAGCTTCGGGGTCACTCTGTGACCTGAGCACCCATATGTCCACCTGGTCAGGGAATACCCTTTCCTCACCCATCACAGTCATCCCCTCCTGGCCCGCGGGCCCCTCTCTTACTTGGCTGAGGACCTGGAAACTGGACATGGCTGGGTTTCTAGCCGGTCCTTTGGTCTTGGCCTGGGTCCATTGCTAGAAAGACATTCCTGGGACAGGCGAAGGGCCTCTGAGGAAGGGCTCACAACAGGGTGACAACCTGGGCACAGAGCCGTGAGTGGGATGGACATCCAAGAACAAGGATGCCAGACACTCAGGGCACACGCTCCCCCTGCCAACCTCTGCTCCCTGGTACCCGCTCTGTCCTGTGTACGGCAGATCAGAGGGATGCTCGGTGGACCAGGGTCATCGCCACCTCGTCTCTGCTCCACCCCAAGTCCTGTCAGCTCAGGATGCCCCCCTTTCTGGGAAGACAGCCAGCTAATAGCCAAGCTCAATAAAGAGGCAATTATCCAGTTGAGTGATGGAGCCACTTTTCACAGCAGGCACCCGCAAGCCCACGATCACAGCATTGGGCTTGTACCTTTCCATGGTACATAATTTGTTCTTGCAAGAAAAAAAAAAAAAAATATATATATATATATATATAAATAAAGGGTGGTTAAAATGTAGCTTAAGCAGAGGTCTGGGATGGTGGCAAAGCACAGACATTCAATTTCCTGCACCCTTGCTTTGCCTTTGAAATCCGGGGCTGCATTCTTGGTCCGCGTGGGCAAGAAACAGACTGTTCTGGGAAACCACGTTCTCTGTGATTTATTGGGAACCAAATTAATTGCTAAATGTTCTATCAGGTAACTGGCCTTCAGCGCTGAAGTACCGAGCACAGGGCGGTCAGGGCTCTGGCGGTCCTTTCCGGAGGTAGGGTCCACACTCCGGGGACTGACCAGTAGGCCAGGAGTCCAGGCTGCAGAAGGCAGTGGTTTCTGGAGGGAGCAGGGGGTCTGGGCTGGCCTTGCTGCTTTCCTCATCCCCCTGCTCTGGGGTCCTCGGGACGGCTGTGCTGGGCTGTGAGTCTGCGTGTGTTTGTCCGTCTGCACATGCACTGTCCGTCTGCCCTCCGGGCAGAGCTTGGCTTGAGACTGAGGCAGGTTTGAGAATCTGACCCGACCACTGCAGGGGTCTGTCCAGCCTCTTGTGCCCCCGACGTGTGCGGACAGACCGAGAGGTGCATGTGGGTCCTCTGAGGCTGGAGGGGGGCGCCGTCTGAATGCCGGATCTTGTCTCCAATGTGAAGACCACAACGGTCATCCTTGTGTCCCTGCTCAGCCCACCCTCGAGGCCACACACACTCCATCCAGTGTCCAGGCCTCTTCCTCGGGCTGCTGCCACCATTTAGGATGTCACTTCATCCTAAATGCACAGGACCCAGCTCCAGGCCCGCCTCCTCCAGGGGAGGCTGTGAGGGGGGAGGAGGGGGGAGAGGCGGGAGGGTGAAATCCCGGCTCCGTAGGCATCCTCCGTCCATGGGCCACGGGGACTAACAGCTGCGAGGTGGGGAGTGTCCTCAGTGCCCAGAAGAAGGGCTTTGCCCCCTTGATCTGTGTGAGCAGCGTGTCGCTGACGCGGCAGGAGGACCTGGTCGAGCGTGAGCACGCCGCACGCTCTGCTCCACTGAATGTCTCCAACACCAGCTCAGGCCCGGCGCCGCTTCGCACACCGAGAAGCTGGGCAGGCATCCCTGTCGGGTGCCCGAGGCGGACAGGGCTGCACCCTCCAGCGTTGCTCCAGCCCTGCCGCAACGGAACGTGTAGCTGGCGTGGGCAGCAGGAAACACACAGTTCACGCCTGCTCTGCTCTCTCCTGCGTCCCTGGGCGATCCTGAACACCTGAGCCTCTGTTTCCCCAACTGGAGATGGAGGATGGGGCTCCTCCTTGGGCCACAGGGAGGAGTCTGGCAAGGTCGTCACAGGCGGCCAGGCTCACTGCCCTGAAGGCCGCCTGCCTGGAGCTACTGGGCTCTGTGTGTCTGTGGCTATGGGCTGCTCTGGAACCAAGGGCTGCCTCCTTGGTTGACACAGGAAGGAGGGCCAGGGGCCAGTTCCCAGGGCAGCTACAGACAAAACCCAAAGAGATGGGCAGTTTTTCCTCCAAGGCCAGCAGTCATTGCCCTTCCCGTGTGACCGGCGCTGACCTCACCTGCCCAGCGCCTGGCTGTGAGGTTCCTCTCTTGTTTCAGCCACCCTGTGTCCCTTCTTCCTGAGCCCCACCAGCAGACCCCACCCTTACCTTTGGACACGTGTGGCAGCTACTTTAAAAATCTCGCCCTTTTCGCCCATCCTTTAACTTCACATGCTTGTCCCAAACCTTTAACTGTTTTCCAAGCCACATAGACCCGAGACTCGGGAGGAAGGCAGGTGGCCCAGGTCCTGCATTTGAGGACACGCTCGCCACGCCGACCTCACCAGATGCAAATGGTACCACTTTCGTAAACCCGCCCCCTTTGACTCCCACTGACGTCACTTTCCGATATATGTTTCTAAATCAGTTCACCTTAAAAAAAAATGTAATAGATTTCTTTACAAAGTGTTGAAAGTGGCAAATCATTCTTCCTTGCCATAATAAATAGATGGGAACCATGAAAAGAAAGGCAACGGAAATGAAACATTATGAGATCTGCCAGGAGACCTTGCCCAAAGATTCTGAGCCAGAGCCCTGCTTTGTTTGACAGGGAAGTTCTTTGAGGGTTTGGGGGCGGCAGATACATTAGATTGAGATTCTTCTTGATGTAATGAGAAAATGTCAGAGACTTGGACGGGAAATAAAATTTTCCTTACGCAATCTATCCTTGCAACCCCACACTTCATCAAACGTGCACCGAGGGCAGCTCTTCAAACCCCAGGGGGGGAAACTGAGGCATCAAGTGGAGAGAACAGAGACCCCAGGTCAGAGGGGGAGTTCACAGCCTCGGTAGATCAGGCATCAGAGAAGGAGCCCATCCTCAGCTCCACGCTGGCCCCGGGCGCCCCCCTGGTCTCTTCCTTTGCCTACGTTGACTCTCTCCACGTGGCTTTCAAAGAAACTGACAGCAATCCTGTCCCCAGACTGAGGTTGGTGGAAAAGGCACATGCAAATTCCACCAATTCCTCCTGGAAAACCAAAGGGGATGTTTAAACTGCAGCTGAATCGGGAGATGGAGGACGTGGCTGCCAGCAGGGATGTAAGCTTCCTTCCTCCTGATCAAACATCTCCTGGGGCTTCTTGGCTGCGTGGACAGTTTTCTTTTTTCTCTCTTTCTCTCCTGACTGTCCTCACATTTGGTGAGTGTTTGAGTGCCAGCGTGGGAGGGGAAGACAGAGCACCACCTGGCTATCCATCACCGCAGAGGGGCTAGCAAAGAAGCTGCTGGATCAGAAGTCCATGACTCACCCCTCGCCCGGCCCCCTGGACACTGCGGGGAAGGTCCTGGGTGCCTTTGTGCTTCTCAAAGAGAGCTTAGCATCTTGGGACGCGGCGAGGGACACACCCCAGGGAAGTGTTGAATCACCAGGCAAGAGTTCCCTATATTGGCACAAGAGGGGCCAAAAACAAGGGCAGGTGAACCCAGCTGGTGCAGATGAGGGGGAAGGAAGTTTCCTTCTTTCCTCAGGAAGAAATACATCCGTCTCTCTCCTGTCTCTCCGGGAATGCTTCTCAGTTTTCCCCCAGCCACTCGGTTGCCTTAATGGGTCTTGGCTGTGGGGATGGGAAGGTGAGGAGGGAGAGGTTAGTGGGAAAAGATGAATTGCCCCAAAGTTATTAATGCCATGGAAGTTAGGTCATAGGACTCCCCTCTTTTTCCTTCTCTTGCGGGAGACTCGGAGGTGGAAAGATACAGCGAATCCTTTAAGAACTTCATCAAAGGGAGTGGGAAACATGAAGAAACCAGTCCTCAGCTGAAATATTACACAAAGAACAAATTCAGTTGGGCGTACCGTCTTGGTGGTCACAGGGGGTGACCCAGAAAGGACATCGGCCAGCGTTAAGAAGTGACTGTCTTTCTCCCCAAGGGACATTGCGCGAGGCCGGGGGAGATCCATCACCTGGGTTTGATGAAGTGGGTCAAAAGCAGCGGCGCTGCCAGGATCGTTACTTCTGGAATATGATTGGCAGGATGAAAGTGACCTCAGCAAGGAGGGAAGTAAATTATACTTTGGTTTCAGGATTTCTGGAGAGCTGTCCCACAAACACAAAGCAGACGCAGGGGAAGGTCACCTCCATGGTGGGCATCGTCGTCAGGGGCTGCTCAGGGCCACCAGGAGCCGACAGCCTTTGCCCAGGTACCCGTCCCCTGCCTCTGGCTGGCCCAGAACAGGTGCCCAACCCTACAGAACCAGCTGTGGGATGGGAACGTCAAAGCCTGCCTCCCTGGGGTGTGGCTGTGCCTTTAGGACTGACTCAAAGATGTCGGGAGCAGCGGGGGCACCCGAGGCCTTTCCAGGTTCATCGCTGGACAGTCTACTCCCAGCCCAGCCCCGGTCTGCATCCTGCATAACACCTAGGAGCCCTTTAAAGATGAAGATTGGCCTTGTTGCTCCTTTGCTGGAAGTCTCTCGGTGGGTGGCTCGTGGGCTCCTCCGAGGTATGAAGTCCAGTCTGCTGAATGAGATGTAAGCCCAGTACCGGACCCTTATCCCAGAAGTCAGGGTGGCAGTGTCTCCCCCAAGACAGGTGTATTCTTTTCCCGGGGTTGTGTTAACAAACGAGCACAAACTGGATGGATTGAAACAACGGATATTTATTCACTCCTGGCTCTGGACACATCAGTAGGGCCGTGCTCCCTCTGGAAACTGTTGGGGAGGTTCCTTCCTCGCCCCTCCCAGCTCCCAGGGGCTCCAGCTGCTGCTCCGCTCCAAGCGTCCCCCCGATCTCTGCTTCCATCTTCATGTGACTTTCTACTCTCCTGTGTGTGTCAAATCTCCCTCTGCCTCCCTCTTTTTTTTTACATCTTTATTAGCGTATAATTGCTTTACAATGGTGTGTTAGTTTCTGCTGTACAACAAAGTGAATCAGCTGTACGTATACATATGTCCCCATATCCCCTCCCTCTTGCGTCTCCCTCCCTCCCACCCTCCCTATCCCACCCCTCTAGGTGGTCACAAAGCCCCGAGCTGATCTCCCTGTGCTATGAGGCTGCTTCCCACTAGCTATCGATTTTGCATTTGGTAGTGTATATGTCCATGCTACACTTGTCATTGTGTTTAGGGTCCACACGGCTAATCCAGGGTGATCTCATTTCAAGACACTTGGCTTAATCACACCTTCAAAGACCCTTTTCCCAAATAAGGTTACGTTCACAGATTCTGGGGTTTCAGATGTGGATGTATCCTTTGGGGACACCATTCAGTCCCCCACAGAGGGTATAATGGTCTCTGGTTGTTTAAGGCTGGGACCACCCAGAAGCAGAGCTGGAGACAAGCAGCTGGATTGGGAGGCGACCCCAGGAGGCACCCCTAGGAGAGAGAGGAAGCCAGGCAGATGACAGAGGGAAGCAGAGCATGAAGGTCGTGGCCACGAGCAACAGAGGCTGTTTCTCGGGAGATGAGCCTCTGCTCATGGTGTGGAGCAGGCCCTCGGAGCTGTCGCCACAGAGGGAGAAGGAAACGGGGGATTTTATCCACCAACTCCCACCATCTTTGGCTGAGAACTGCTTCTGGGTATGAGAACTCCTTAGCACTTCTGGTCGGGAGAAAAGGTTCAGTGTTCACAGAAGAACACTTCTGGAATGTTCTGGAACAAGTGCTGGGGGGATACGGGCGGGCACAGCAGCATCTCCCCCACTGGTCTCCAGGGAAGTGGCATTGTCTGATCCTTGAGCTGAGTAGGGCAAGCCCGTCTCTGTTCCTCCCAAGGCGGGGAAGCACTGAGCTTCATTAATATTTGTTGACCGAGGGAATGAGTAGCCACCCATTTTCAGGAAACTTCCCTCAGTCACGTCAGCCAATTCTAATATCTCCTTTCTCTGGATCAGTTTATTATTATTAATAGTAACCTCTTGGGAGACACAACTTACTCAACATATATGATTCATCGAGGTTTAGCATTTGATTTTATTGGGCCTTGAATTGTCATCTATTTTCTGTCCGTCTCCTGCTCCAGACTGATGCAAAGACCCCAAACTGTGGGACCACATGCCATTCCTCGTGGGATTGTCAGGTTAAGGAGGCCAGGTTTAAGAGTTGCATTTTGCTTCTTTAGCCTTCTATATTGTTAATTGACAAGTATTGAATTCCACCATGAGCCTGGCATTGTTCTAATTGTTTTTATTAAGAGTCTTTCAGTTGCCCCTGAAAAGAAAAATTCAAACCGGCTCAAGCCCAGTCCAGATATCATTGGCTGATGTATCTGAATGGGCCAAGGGTTATTCCAGCTTCAGGCATGGCTGGATCCTGCAGCTCCAGGGGCATCACAGGACTCTGAGACCTCCCCTGGCTCTGCTTGTCCACGTGCTGGTGCCAAGACTCTGTTCCTGTAGCTCCTGGTGGGAAAGGACATTTTCCAGTCACTCCGGCAAAAATCTCAGAATTCACTCTGATTGGACTATCTGGGTCACTATGGTTACAATGATGTTGGCTGATTTAGGGCTGAG
Source organism: Monodon monoceros (assembly GCF_005190385.1). Taxonomy (NCBI): domain Eukaryota; kingdom Metazoa; phylum Chordata; class Mammalia; order Artiodactyla; family Monodontidae; genus Monodon; species Monodon monoceros. Next base: position 1,250 of record NW_021697162.1, on the reverse strand, counting down.
TTGCATGACCCCTTTCCCAAAGATCTTCAGTAGTCAGCCCCACTCAAACCATGTGGACTGAGAAAAGGGAATGCATCCCTCCAGGAACCTCAGGATATAGTTACTAGAAGAGAGGGAGGAGACTTCCCTGGCGGTCCAGTGGTTAGGACTCCGAGCTTTCACTGCAGGGGGGTCAGGTTCGATCCCTGGTCAGGGAACTAAGATCCCACATGTCTCGGTGAGGCCAAAAAGTAAATAAATAAATAAGAAAGGGAAACAGATGCTGAGTCATCTAAAGGAATATTTGTCCACTGTGGTCCTTTTCATGCAAATCCTAACACCACCTTCAGGGGGAAGGTCCTATTATGACGCATTTTGCAGAGGAGGAAGTGAGGCACAGAGAGGTTTCTTGGATAAGTTGATAAATTGTAAGAAGACTCCAGCCCAGCTGCAAGGTTCCTCGTAATGATCCCCAGAAGTGTCTGTGCTGTTGTTGGTTCTCTGATCTCCTCTGTTTGTGGCTCCCCAACACCAGCACAGAGCCAGGCACACAGAAGGCCTGAAAAGACTGCCCGGTTGTATCTATGAATGTCTGCTTCTGGTGTTTGTGCGATTGTTTATGCTTCAGAATTTCCAAAGACTACAGAATGTGCCCAATGGCAAAACACATCACTTTTTACTGCAAATTATTTTTTTAATAAATGATGTATCAGTCTATACATCGCAAAAATTATTTATTGCAGCAAATTAAAATGAAGTCACAGAAATGACTGCAATTCTAAGTTCTTGACAAAGTGATAAAGTCCATTAATGCTTTGCTGCATTGCTGGGGCTCCTTGAAACCCTGCCAGCAGCCAGCTGTCCTGCCCCCCACAGAGCTTACAAGGAACAGATTCAGAGAGTCTATGGATCTGGGTCCCCTGGAGAACTAACTCCAGGCTGGAGGTTGCTCCAGACCCTCAGAGAGCTGGCAGTCAGCATCTTCTGATTTGGTTATATCAGGGAGGGAATTATAAATCACTAGACCTCTCCATCCAGACCCAGAGATGGGAGAGGAATTACATGCCCCTCACTTTTGGAGCACCCAAAAGTGACAGGTTCTTTTTGCCTCTAATCTCACTGCCCTTGCCTTATCCCATGACTTGCTGAGACCCACTTGAAATGTCCCCGTTTCCTCCCATGCCAACATTTATTCATCCACCCATCCATCCATCCATCCATCCATCCATCCATCCATCCACCCACCCATCCATCCATCCATCCATCCATCC
>NW_021697161.1:1001-1307 GCF_005190385.1 Monodon monoceros | reverse complement strand
GCACCTCCTCAACTCCCTCATCTACTCACCTCCCTCAACTACTCACCTCCCTCCCCACCTCACCTCTCACTATTCTATCTCCTCCCTCTCCTCCTCACCTCCCTCACCTCTCTCAACTCCTTACCTTCCTCACCTACTCACCTCCCTCACCTCACTCTCTTCCCTCACCTCCCACCACTCACACACCTCCCACACCTCCCTCAAATCCTCACCTCCCTCACCACCTCATCTCCTCACATCCCTCACTTCCAGACCTCCCTGACCTCCGTCATCTGCCACACTTCCCTAACGTCACAACCTCCCTCA
>NW_021697161.1:0-901 GCF_005190385.1 Monodon monoceros | reverse complement strand
CTCCTTATATCCATCACTTCGTCACCTTCTCACCTCACTCACGTCCCTCACATCCTTCACCTCTTCACTTCCCTCACCTCCTCACCACCCTCACCTCCTCACCTCCCTCACCTCCTCACCTCCCTCACCTCCACACTTCCCTCACCACACTCATATCCTCACTTCCACACCTTCTCAACTCCCTCCCCTCCCTCACCACCTCCTCCCTAACCTCCCACACCTCCTCACCTTCCTCATCTCAACAACTGTCTCACTTCCCTCACCTCCCTCACATCCCTCACCTCCTCATCTCCTCACCTCCCCCCCCCCCTCCCCTCCCTACCCTCCCTCCCCACCTCACCTACATCTCCTCCATCTCCTCCCTCTCCTACACACCACACTCACTTCCATCACCACACTCACTTCCTCACCTCCCATCTCCCTCATTTCCCCACCTCCCTCACCTCCTCACCTCCCTCACCTCCACACTTCCCTCGCCACACTCATCTCCTCACCTCCACACCTACTCACCTCCCTACCCTCCCTCACTGCCTCCTCCCTCACATCACCTCCCTTCCATCGCCTCACCTCCCTCAACTCACCTCACCTCCCTCACCTCACCTCACCTCCCTCACCCCCCACATCACCTCACCTTCTCACCTCCGTTACCTCCTCACTACCCTCACTTCCCTCACCTCCTCAACTCCCTCACCTCCAGACCCTACATCTCGTCACCTCGTGATCTCGTCACCTCCTCACCACCCTCACCACCTCAGCAGTCTCACCTCCTGACCTCCCTCACCTCCTTCACCAACCCCCTAAGGTCACAAACCTCCCTCATTTCATCACCTCCTTACCTTCTCTCCTACCTCACCTCCTCACCGCCTCACCTCCCTACGCTCCCTACCCTCTCTCCCCACAT
>NW_021697160.1:0-1657 GCF_005190385.1 Monodon monoceros | reverse complement strand
GTCTGGCCCTTGTAAGCACTTGAATTTGCCACTCTGGCTTTATATCAGATTTTCCCACCCCTCAGCAAGAAAATGCTAGAGGCAGAAAGAACAGAGGACTGAAGACAGAACTTTAGTTAATACCCACTTGCATGGATGAGATAAAGAATCAGTGGGGAGAGATTTAATAACTGGCTAGAAAAGGAAGAAGAAAACCAGAATTGGACAGTTAGCAAAACAAACAAAACACAAGGAAGAGACGAGTCAAGAAGTGGGGATGGTCAACCTCAGGGAAAACTACAGAGTTCAACAATAAAGACAGTGATAAGAACCGGTCATATGTGACCTTTGAGAGAATAATTGCCATGTTTTGATGATCATGGAAGACAGAAGATAGGAGATTAAGGAGCAGAGGGCTGCTGAGGAAATGGAGGTGTTGAGATAAAAATTTTCACAAGTTTGGTATTGAATGGAAGGAGAAAAATAATTGATTTCTAAAATGGCAGCAGAATCAAACCAAATGTGTTTTTTTCTCACTTCTTGTTTTGGGGGACAAGGGCAAGGGCCGATACATGTTTGAAAAGCATTGGCAGAAGAGCCAGTAAAAAGGAACCAGGTTATTGAGGGAACAAAGTTTGGGAGGTGGCTAAGAGTAATGGATAGAGAGCATGGGTGAAGCAGCTAGTTTTGGAAATAAAGGATAATAGACCTTCCTCTAAGTCTGTTAGTGTGCAATACGGGGTCCTAGTGAATCATCAGTAGTAACTCAGGAGAAAGCAGTATCTGGGCCCCATGGTGGGGGTGGGGTAATGGAAGAATGACGACCTTGTCTAGTATTATTAAGTCCATTTCACAAGTGGGGACGTTTAGGCTCAGGGAAATTAAACAGCTTAAATTTTTTATTGAAGTATAGGTGATTTACATTATCTTAGGTTCAGTTGTATAGCATAGTGATTCTGTATTTTGTAGATTATACTCCGTGATAGGTCATTACAAGAAAATGGATATAATTCCTTGTGCTATGCAGTATATCTTTGTTGCTTGTCTATTTTATATATAGTAGTTTGTATCTGTTAATTCTGTACCCCTATCTTGCCCCTCCCGCATTCCCTCTCGCCTTTGGTAACCAACCACTAGTTGTTTTCTGTATCTGTGAGTCTGTTTCTGCCTTGCATATATTTCCATTTGCATTACTTTTTAGATTCCATATTTAAGTGGTGTTATACAGTATTTGCCTTTCTCTGACTTATTTCACTAAGCATAATATTCTCTAGGTCCATCTATGTTGCTGCAAATGACAGTATTTCATTCTTTTTATGACTAATATTCCATTGTATATATACTACATCTTACTCCAGTAGTCTGTTGATGGGCACTTGGGTTGCTTCTTTTATTATAAATAGTGCTGCTATGAACATTGTGGTGCATGTATCTTTTCAAATTAGTGTTTTCGTTTTTTTTTCTGGATATATATCCAGGAGTGGAATTGCTGGATCATATGGTAGTTCTATTTTTAGTTTTTTGAGGAACATCCATACTGTTTTCCACAGTGGCTGCACCAATTTTCATTCCCACCAATAGTGGGGATGAAACCAGTGAAAAGGGTTCCTTTTTCTCCACATCCTCCCCAGCGTTTGTTATTTGTAGACTTTTTGATGGTGGCCATTCTGACTGGTGT
>NW_021697159.1:0-3938 GCF_005190385.1 Monodon monoceros | reverse complement strand
CAAGCCGCCTCTTTAAACCGGCTTTCCTCCCGAGAGCAGGGAGAGGCAGGAGTGTGGTTTGTGGCCAAACTTAAAGACTCCAATTAACCAGCTGCCTAGCCCTCGTGGTTCCGGAAAGACAAACGCCTTAAAAGAAACCCTAGCTGCTACGCTCGCGGTGCGGGTCTGGGCGCGCGCGCTCCGCGCCTCGGGGCGAAGCGGACGAGGAGGAGCCTGAGCCGGGAGGCGGGAACGACCTGCCACGGGCGAGACGACGGAGCAGTGTCTTTGGCGGCCGCGGCGGCGGCGGCGGCAGCAGCAGCAGCAGCTCCTGAACACACCTCAGTGAGAGCGGCGGGGGAAGCTGCTAAGCAGAAAGACGTAAGCAGGCCAACTATAGCTGCCGGCGGCGAGAGGGGATGTAAGCTGCCGGGCTCCAGGCTGCGAGGTGCGCAATCCCGAGCAGACCCATGGTGGAGCAGGAGCAGCCGGCGTTGCCACAGGTGATCTGATCTGCGACGGTAGCTCAGTCAGCCGCGCGTATTTCAGAACATCCCTACTTTAAAGTCCTTTTGGACTGGGTGCCAGCTGAAAAGGGGGAAGACTCCTAGAAAAAGTCTTAGTGCTGATAGATTGACGACCGAAATTTAAAAAGTGACTCCCTCCGTTACCTCCTCTCCTTGCTGCGAGGCAGATGGGAGCCATGGCTAACCCCTTACTCTGCTGCCTCCTGCTCGTTCACCTGGGATTGGGAGCTGCCGGCGCCAGCCGCGACCCTCCAAGTCGGACGGATTCCTCTCGAGAGAAGGCCCTGAGGGCGAAGCAGCACGCGCAGCAGCCGGCTCGAGCCTCTGCCTCGGACCCCTCGGCTCCCTGGAGCCGCTCCACCGACGGCACCATCTTGGCGCAGAAAATCGCCGAGGAGGTAGGTGCCCATGGACGTGGCCTCTTACCTCTACACCGGGGACTCCCACCAGCTGAAGCGAGCCAACTGCTCCAGCCGCTACGAGTTGGCGGGCCTGCCGGGGAAGTCGCCTGCCCTAGCCAGCTCCCATTCCTCCTTGCACGGGGCGCTGGACACGCTGACACACGCCACCAACTTCCTCAACATGATGCTGCAGAGCAATAAGTCGCGGGAGCAGAACTCGCAGGACGACCTGGAGTGGTACCGGGCACTGGTGCGGAGCCTCCTGGAGGGTGAGCCCAGCATCTCCCGGGCGGCCATCACCTTCAGCACCGAGTCGCTGTCCGCCCCAGCCCCGCAGGTCTTCCTCCAGGCCACGCGCGAGGAGAGTCGCATCCTGCTCCAGGACCTGTCCTCCTCAGCACACCACCTGGCCAACGCCACGCTGGAGACCGAGTGGTTCCGCGGCCTCCGGCGCAAGTGGAGGACTCACTTGCACCGCCGCGGCTCCAATGAGGGGCCCCGGGGCCTGGGCCACAGCTGGCGGCGCAGGGACGGTCTTAGCGGGGACAAGAGCCACGTCAAGTGGTCTCCGCCTTATCTGGAGTGCGAGAACGGCAGTTACAAGCCCGGGTGGTTGGTCACTCTCTCCGCTGCTTTCTACGGGTTGCAGCCTAACCTGGTCCCGGAATTCAGGTAGGGAGGGAAAAAAGATCAAAGCAAAGCCTTCCTTCCGGGTTCATGGGTAGGTGCGCGTGTGGGGAAGGAACACTGTGGCTGTGACATTTAGGCCTCCCACCTTCAAAGCAGAGACCCAGGCTGAGGGACACCCCACGCAGGCGCAAGTGCTTAGGGACAAGAAGTGCCCCGCATTTGTCAGCTTCAGACACTCAGCAAAAGCTTTTCTCTCAAATCAGTTCCCCTGCAAGGGGCAAGGGACGGGAGCTCTTGGTAGAGCTGAGAGATGCCCTATGTTTCTCTCTAACCCTCGGGAGAGCAGGGAGGGGAGTTCCCGGTCGGGGGTGATGCACTGCACCCTGGCAAGCTCAGGGCATGCCAGCCAGCCACAGAGTGGCGTGCCAACTCACAAGAGTAGGAAAGGGAGTGGGAAGAAAAGAGTTCGTTATTCCCGCTACTTCGGGATAGCCTCTACCTACTTCCTCCTACGTGTGTAGTTTGAGGCGCCAGTCTGTTGTTAGTCAGTTACCAGAGCGCCTAATGAAAACGCTGCAATCCCCTGGGCAGTTCTGTCCCTTCAGCAGTGAGTCAGTCCCAGCAGCACAGCTGTCTCTAGGATCCATACTTTGCAGTTTGACAGGTGCGCTCCTTCTACTTGTCTCCCTCCTTCCCTCAACCCATCTCCCATTCCTTGGTCCCCTCTTTCTCCTGTTTTCTGTGTTAGGAACACCTAAGGGTTCTCTGGCCCTTCACATACACACACTTTATAAATGAACCTGGTTGAGTTATCCTAGGGAGGGAGGGATCAGTTCTCACTGAATGCACTCAGGGAGCTCAGAGAAAATTTAGTAATCGTTCTGTATTTCCTGCCTCAAGGTGTAGCATTTGTGGGAAGATGAGAATTTGCAGATTAGCAGGTGGTAACTTGTGCCCTGGGACGTGCCTGATTTTTGAGGTGAGGGACTTTTAGAAGTAGCCCTGTTGAGTGAACATGAGGAACAGAAAGGAAAGAGTAGAAACTCCAAAGAAGGCCTGGGAGAAGGCCACAGATTGACTGGTATCCTCCCCAATTCCCAATGGGAAGAAGGTCTTGGGGGTTGAGGTTGCTTCTGTACTTTTTGGGAAACTGGGCAAAAGTGAGAAACCTGTGTGTGTTTTAATGCCCTTTTGGTACAACAAGGACAGGATGATGACCTGGTGAAAGTTACCAGGGGGAGTACTGGGTGGGCAAATGGGAGGAGTCAGAAAGCTTATTTGTCTTGGCACTGTTATTTACTGCTGAATGACCTCAAGAAAGTTGCTTAATCTCTCTGGGCCTCAACAACTTACCTATCAAGTAAGGGAGTTGAACTAGATGGTCCCTAGGGAGCCATCCAGTTATAAAACTCTGTGGCTTTTAATGCTGGCAACACTTGAGAAGGTATAAATGAAAAGTAACCTCCTTTCTCTAATTCTGTATGACCATATTAAATGTTTCTTGTGTGTGTCTATCTCTTTAAAGGATCTTGTCTTAAACCAGCGTAACTCTTTCCTACTTTAAGGATAATCTTACTTCCTCCTGATTTCTGTAGGATCCTATTAGTAAAAGCTGAGCCCAGCTTTGAGCCTTTGCTATATTATTTGCTCAGAAAAGATCTGCAGATGCCATTCACTGCTAGAAAATTGCTTTTGGCCTTCGCATAAGCCTTTTCAGGGAGTCCCAGGGCCCAGGACTGAAAGATCAGTTGATCAATCGATCGATTGATCTATCCATTCATCCAGCTTACTAACGTGTATTGATACTTTATGTTAGGCTCTGTGCTAACTGCTTTGCATGTATTATCTTGATTAAGCCTCACGACAAACCTGAGTTAGGTTTTATTAGTTTCCCCGTTTTACAGAAAAGGAACCTGAAGCACAGAGAGATTAAGCTTCTTTCCTAAGATCACGCAGCAGTTAAGCAGCAGAGTCGGGATTTGAGCTCGATTCACGCTTTTAACCACTATGCTAAACTCTGTCTCATGAAGGTGTCCTAGGAGTGCTGCATGTATTGCAGCTGCTGCATGAAAATATATGTATTTTCAAGGGTCAGATGTGAGACTGGGGATGAGAACCATTCATTTTCAGAAGTATTTCTCATAAGGCTCAGAAATCACAGGTCACCTACATGAACTCAGGCCTTCCGCAGGCCAAGATAAAAGGCTGAGACACCAGGAGTCATGTTGTGTAGGCTCACACGACCCTATCTAATTTTTGGACTATGTTCAGAAAATAGATTGTTTCCTCTGGCTGAGTCTCTTTAAGTGCCTTCCTAGTCATCGATGGTGTTCTTTAGCCAAGGCACGAAGCCCGGCCATTTAGTGTGTGGCTCTCTACAGAATCTGGCTCCTCCTAGCAG
>NW_021697158.1:0-1436 GCF_005190385.1 Monodon monoceros | reverse complement strand
TTATTATAATCCAGTGGTTCCTAATCTGTGCTCAAAAGAGAGTAGAACTTATTCCCCAAGGATGATGATTTAAAAATTTTTTTGTTTTGCCTAGCCAAAAAATAGGTATTTATACCACAGATTTGTCTCTCTCTCCCTCTTCTTGGATTTCCCTTTCCCCCCGATTCCCCCAGAAATTCATGGACTTCTGAAGTCACAAGTGCCAGTATCCTCTCTTCTCTTCAGCCTCCCGAGTTTGTATTCTGATTCATAGAACTCGCTCATGTTTCTTTCTCTGGTTTTTTAAATTTATGTTTTAAATTCTTTGCCTCTTTTTTTTTCCCTCTTCCAAAATGAGTGCCAAGCAGCTGGGCTGTGCTACGTGGTGGTGCTTGAGTCTTGTCTAACCCACCTCCAGGGCCCCTGTGAGGAGCCCCTCCCCGGACACCACCCCCAGTGTCTTCGCTATGCAAAGACTTTCATTTAACTTCCTTTGTACCCAGCAAAAAAAGATTCTGTACCAGAAATTGGTGGTATTTTGGTATAGTATGTATCTTATAAAATGGCAAAAGGCTTCAAAAGTTCCTACCGTTGTGTCTTGGGGGTTTCCTCTTGAAGTTGGTGTGGAGTTTTACGTTGGGGTGGATTTCTAGCGGTTTGAGGTCTTGTGTGTTTTGTTGTGTAATGAACATGCGGGTGTGTGATGAGAAAGCTGTCTGAATCCCGAGGAGCAAAGCCCGCCAGACTGGAGCGTGTAACTCTCTTTTTTGGTTGGTGTTGTTGCTTAAATGCTGAAAGAGAGCGGGAAAGCGCTTACGAAATGTACGATGGTAGGACTTCAGACAGGGTGTCTGCTGTTTGAGTTGAGCGTTTTCAAGCTCAGAGGGCATGCTGAATCTTCCACTGTTGTTTCTGAAGAGTTTGGGGGCGGGGTGCAGGGGAGCTGACTTGCAGGTAATAACAAAAAAATTACTTTGAGAGCATCCTCTTGGTTATTAAGTACAAGCGGATGTTTCGCTGTGTTATTTGACTTGGGTTGTATTCTGTCCTGTTCTGCCAGATGCTTGGTAGCAGTTAGTATGTGATAGGAGGCTCTGTCCTAGACGCTGAGGTCCAGCAAAACCATCGCAGCCCCTCTCTGTGTGGGAGGCTCTCTCTGTGCCAGGTGCCGTGAGGGGTACTGGGCCCGTGAGGGTGTATGATCAAGGAGATGGGATGCTCACTGAGAAGCTGCTGAGGCTTATGGGCCAGGACTGTCCCCTGAGGAAATGACATTTAAAATGAGATTTGAAGGATCAATTGGAGTTGGCCAGGGGAAGCATCTTGTTGGCATATTTTAATCTGATTGGGTTTTTTTTCTCATGTGGTATACGGGTTACCACCTTGTAAAAAAATGAATGTGTAGATTAGATGTTCTTAACAAGTGGAGTTCAATCGATCAAATAATATTTATATTA
>NW_021697157.1:0-4764 GCF_005190385.1 Monodon monoceros | reverse complement strand
CCTCAGGACCCATCTTGGCCTGTCTGGGTGGCCCTGCTCCAGCCTCAGATGACACTGGTCCTGCAGGTACCCCGGCTCTGCTCTGAGGGGCTGGCCTTGGTGCCGCTGCTGAAGGAGCCGAGAGCCACCAGGTGCAGTGGGAACTCACGCAGGTGCCACTGCCGCCACTTCTTCTGAACCTCCAGCGGCACCTGCCCCCACAGACCAGCCGTCACCCGGAGGGAAAGATGACCCTTGCCCAGGGTCCTGCTCCCCTGGGGCCTCGTTCGGGCTCTGCCACATCTGCCCAGCGGGCATGCCTCCCCCTCCTGCAGGCCGCTCATAGATTTACCGTCTCGACTCCCATTCAAGTGGGGCAACACCGCATCTAACTAACGTCAACTGTGCAGCCTCTGTGCCAGGAGCCTCACGTCCCGGCAGTGCTCTGGGCAGGGCGGGGACCTCAAGCTAAGGGCGCAACCCCTCGCCCTGCCAGGAGTCACACTCTTTGGAGGTCTCAGAGGATGGAGCAGCAAACATTTCACCTGAGTCACTCATTTTACAGGTGAGAGGCCTGAGGCCCAGAGCAGGGCACTGACCGGCGTCACCCATCGAGCAAGCGGACAGTCATCAGCCTCGGTTAGGGCTGGGGCGCCTGCACTTGCCCGCATTTCCTGAACGTGCCCAAGGATAAGAATCACCTAGACTGCTAGTTAAGACATTCTCAGCCTCCAGCCCGGACTGCCGGGACCTATTTTTGCTGGTTTAGAAACAGGGTAGGACCCAGCAGTTGTTTTAACAAGGCCTGCAGGCGATCCTGGGGCCCCCAGGAGGTGAGCCCAGACTCCCGGAAGACAGGCCCAAGCCAGGAGGGCCCGGCCTCCCCCACCGATGCCACACCCCACTCCCCACCACCCCTTCCAGGCACGGCTGTGAGGGAGCTCCCCTGCACCCGGGCAGCCCAGGACACTCACCTCCCCATTGAGGAAGCAGTAGAGAACAGCCACCACCAGGCCCCACGGAAGAAGCAGGGCAATGGGTTGAGTGCGGGCCCAGCACCTCAGCCTCCTACCCGCCTGGGTCCTATCATCACCAGCCCCAAGCTCACTGCTCCCCACAGCTGTTGCAGAGCCTCCCCGTGCCTCTCCCCCTCCAGGGGAAGTGGAGGCTTCCTCTTCCGGCCCTCAGTGCCCCTAGCTGTGCTGGCATCACCCACAGGCTGACACCCTTGGGGGCAAGGACCGCCCCCGTGTCCAGGGAGGGCCCCTGCACCAGGGTGGTGTCAGTTACATTAAGTGCAGGCCACAGGGACCAGGCAGGTCACCGGTGAGGCGGGCCACCTGGGAGAGGCAGGAGCAATGGCACCCGAGCCATGCCCATCCGCCCCGAGCTCAGCGGGTGGGGCAGCCCATGGGAGCCCCTGGGCCTGGGTGGGCTCATCTGCAAGACAGCTGGAAATCTGGAGAGGTTTACACAGGGCCAGCTAATCAAGTTGAAAGACAGACGTGTAGCCATGTGGTCAGAACAGCCGGCGTGCAGGCCGCAGGCAGGTACCGGCCAGCCAACAGCGGGGCATGAGGCCCCTCATGTCCAGGTCAGAGACCTCAGGGCTACGTATGCTTTAGGTTCCCTGGGATGGCGGGGATCTGTGCCTAACAGGACCCTCCCACCCTAGCATCCGGAGCTCCTCTCTTCCCAGTGGCACCCCCGGAATCCTGGCGTGGAGCCTGCCAGGCAGGGCTGCGGGCTGAGATGCAGGATCTGAGCCGACGAGGTTTGCGTGGAACCGTGAGCTATGAGCAGGGTCTCACAGTCCGGATGCCCTGCTCACTTCAGGGCCCTCCGAGGGCCAGCCTGTCCTTCCTAACAAGCCCCTGCCCTCAGGCTCCCCACAGAGGCCTGGGTGCCACAGCCCCTCCCCCAAGTGCCAGCCAGGCCTGCCCCTAGCTACTTAAGACATGGACAGGACCCCAGAGAGGGATGAACCAGCCTGTTTATGGTGGGCTTCATCCACACGACTGCTCAGGAGTCCTGGTGGTTTTTTGTTTTGTGTTTTAATTTAGCTTTTTAAAATTTTTGGCCGCATTGGGTCTTCGTTGCGGTGCATGGGCTTCTCATTGCTGTCGCTTCTCTTGTTGTGGAGCATGGGCTCTAGGTGCATGGGCTTCAGTAGTTGTGGCACTCGGGCTCAGTAGTTGTGGCACACACGGGCTTAGTTGCTCCGCAGCATGTGAGATCTTCCCTGACCAGGGCTCGAACCCGTGTCTCCTACATTGGCAGGTGGATTCTTAACCACTGCGCCACCACAGAAGCCCAGTCCTGGTGTTTTAACAGGAGTTACAAACTAGAAGGATCTGCTCTAAGAGTCTCAGGTGTCCTTGATGCCACATGGAATGGGGACCACGGGAGTGGGGCAGGAACACGGACTCAAGGTAGCGGTTTTCACGTTTTGCCACACGTTAGTATCACCTGGGAGCTCTGGCCCAGGGTGTACTCTGTGCCCCAACTCCAGATGTCTGGGGTGAGACCATCAGCAGCTCTGAAAGATGGTTCAAAGGGGCACCATTGATTAGGAGCCGCTGTCAGAGGGTGTGAAAGTCGGGCTTTGAAATAAACGAGAGCTGGGTTTGGGGCGCAGCTTAGCCTGTGTAATTTTGGGCTTCTGGTTTCCAGGTGCTTCATTCAATCCTTGCAGAGCCCTAGGATGTGGGTGGGGAGGACCCCTGCTTCACAGGTGAGGGACTGAGTCCCGGGTCGGCAGGCCGGGAGCTGGTGGTCAGGCTGCTGCCACATCACTGGACCAGGGCTGCCCCAGCCTCAAAGGTCCGGAGACAAAGTCTCACTGTTGAGGTGGGGGCCGCCCTGGGCGAGGGCTGGCTAGACGTGCCCCAGGTACGCAGAGGGCAGCCTGCCTCAGCCAGCAAGCTTCAGAAATTCCACGGTTTGTATACAATCATTAAGAATATTCAGTCTTGGACTTCCCTGGCTCTGCAACAAGAGAAGCCATAGCAATAAGCCTGTGCACCGCAACGAAGAGTAGCCCCTGCTCACCGCAACTCGAGGAAGCCCGTGAGCAGCAACAAAGACCCAACGCAGCCAAAAACAAATTTAAAAAAAAAATAATAAAGAATATGCAATCTTTGAAGAATTTTAATCACCTGGAGAAACGTTCATGATGGAATGATAAAGAAGTAAACAGAACAAGGAGGATATAAAACCACACATCCCGATCTCAATTTTGTGTGTGTACATGTGTGTGTACGTGTGTATGTCTTCTTGGATAGAAAAGAGACAGAAGTAAACACACTGACATTTTAACAGAGGTCATTATATCGGGTTATGAGATTATGGATGGATTTTCCTTTTTCTTTTCCTTATTTTCCAATTTTTCCTCAATAAGCAAGTATTTCTACAATTAGGAGGAGCTAATAAACTTTCGTTTTTAGAAATATATGACAGTGATCATGGCATTATGGTTCTGTGTGTGTTCTTTAAGCTCTCGTCTTTTAGAAATACATGCTAAAATATTTACATTTGAAATACAACGATGGCTTGGGGTTGCTTAAAATGATGAGGGTGGGTGGCGGTAGAGGTGAAACAGGACAGGCCATGAAAGGGTAAGGGCCACACGGAGGTTCATTATATCGTCCACTTCACTTTTGTATTATGGAAAATTTTTTCCATAATACAAAATCTAAAAAATATGCATACAGTATAAATGTATAATCTATAATAAAATGATATCTGTTTGTATTTGAACAGTGGTTCTTTTTCTTGAAAGAAGTCTTAAAGATCCTTTTTCTCTGTAAACATTTCTATGGGAACATTTAGGAAAGCGCTTTGGTTTCCTCTTAACAAGCATTTCCCCAGAGAGGAGGCGAACGGCCTTCACGAGCAGTCTGCAGCCCCAGCCGCAAGCCCAGCTCCAGAGACAGGAGGTCCCCTTCCACGCAGGATGACACCTGGGTCTCCAGGTCCTCAGCGGGGTCACTACCCACTTCTGTTGACCGGGTCATGACCTTCCACCCATCTGTACCTGGACCCCCCCACCTGCTAAAGGGGCCACGGTGAGCCCAGCCTCCCGCACGTTACGTGGAAGCTTCCTGGCCCAGAGGAAAAGATCAGGGATTACACAGGAGACTAGGTGCTCTGTGGGTCTGGGGGGCTGGCAGGGGTCTCTGGGCGGAGAAGAGGCTATGCGGGAGTGAAGGGGACAGCCCTGGGGGGGGTCTGAAGGCGCGGCTTAGGGCCAGACCCCACCCAGGAACGTTCTCCCAGTGACGGTCCTCCCTGGAACAGGATCGTGACAGGAGGACCGCCCTGGGCACACCCGTCCCGAACAGAACTCCGGGAATGAGGGCGGCCGCGGCCTGCCCAGGTGAGGAAGACTGTGGGATGGTCAGTGTTGTTGAGGACAGCCTGGCTCCTTCCGGAAAACCCACCGGGAGAGAGTTCTCTCAGGCCTCTCCCTAGGGACTAGCCTGTTTTCATCTAAATCTTGAAACAGAGTGTGTTTCTGTCTTTGCTTTGGCTACTGGGAAGCTCCAAACCAAATTTATGACACACCTCTGCCACCTTCAGAAAATTTCATCACACTTGTTTTTGTGTATGAACTCAGTTTTGGCTTTATTTTCTTTATTCGCTGATCCAATCTACTTATTTTTTTGTCCTTTGTATGTTTTCCCTGAAAGCTGCATCATATTATTTTTGGAAGGAGATAGTTATGAGTAAATAAACAAATAACACTGTGAAGTTTGGGATTCATGTTAAAAGCCCCTTCTGTCC
>NW_021697156.1:0-1023 GCF_005190385.1 Monodon monoceros | reverse complement strand
CTGTCCTGCTTTTCTGGATTTTACACTTTTTTCAGATGGCCCTTTTGACCGGGGGGCAGTGAGACTTCATTGTAGTGCAGATTTCCTTTACACGCTTGCTTGGTTGGCCAAAAAGGGCGTATGCGTTTATTCAGGAAAAAACGCATACGCCCTTTTTGGCCAAGTGCATCTTTGTCGACCTTCTGCCTCTTTTCCTATGCTTTAAGTGCAATTCCAGTCTACCCCCTGAAATCGTTTTCCTGAAATTCTGCCCCGCTTTCAAGTCCTCTTCGAAGCCTTACTTCAATAGATTTTTGGACGATAGCTGTCATTCATAACTCTGCAGGTTTGTGAATTACAGTGCCCCTGATCTCCTTTCTTCAACTCGCTTTCTTGTGAGCTGACCGCAAACCCGCAGGATTGCTTCAGGCCCTAAACTGTTTCTGGCAGGGCACGCTGAGCCTTTGGTTAATTCCACTTCCTGGTGGGCATTGAGCGTTCCATTTGCCTGTGAAGACACCTACAGCTAGTCTCTCATTGGTTCTCCCTATTCCTGTTCATCTTGCACAGAAATTGCAAACTGTGCCAAACAGGAGTTTAAAGGCCCTGACTCTCCAAGTTGGGAGAGTGTTAGTAAAGCGTCTGGAATGGTGAACCCGAGTAAAAGGGGACGAAAACTGAGATGCATTTGAAAATATTTCCCAATCACCCTGTGGACCATACTCTGGGTTTCCCATGCATGTTTTAGCTGAAGGAAGAATCCCTTCAACCTGGAGAGTTGGGACCCATGGAATGGGTACCATGCAGTATGACTTCAAAAGGTCTGAATTTGCTCACCAACCTGACCAATGCTATCAGCCCGAAGTGTCCTGGCTTATGTCTCACCCAGCTCTGGGTGTAGATGTGGTAAATCCAGGTTGCATCACAAGCCCTGAATGATTTATTTAAGAATTGCTCTCTATTTCACTGTCATTGTGTTTAGTTTTCGAAATTTATTTTGATAATGGGATTTATCAGATTCTCACTGCTGCGTTTAGGCCGCTG
>NW_021697155.1:943-1417 GCF_005190385.1 Monodon monoceros | reverse complement strand
ATTAGGGGATGGGGTAGGGTAAGGCTTCGGGTAAGGGTTAGGGTTCGGGTTAGGGTTAGGGTTAGGGTTAAGGGACGGGGACGGTTTAGGGTACAGGTTAGGGTATGACAACGGTTTAGGGTGAGCGTACGGGTTAGGGTACGGGTTAGTGTTAGCATACGGGTTAGGATTAGGGGACGGGTTAGGGTAAGGCTTCGGGTAAGCGTTAGGGTTCGGGTCAAGGTTAGGGTAAGGGTTAGGGGACGGGGACGGTTTAGGGTACAGGTTAGGGTATGATAACTGTTTAGGGTGAGCGTACGTGTTAGGGTACGGGTTAGAGTTAGCGTACGGGTTAGGATTAGCGGACGAGTTAGGGTAAGGCTTCGGGTAAAGGTTAGGGTTCGGGTTAGGGTTAGGGTTAGGGGACGGGGACGGTTTAGGGTACAGGTTAGGGTACGACAACGGTTTAGGGTGAGCGTACCTGTTAGGGTAAGG
>NW_021697155.1:0-843 GCF_005190385.1 Monodon monoceros | reverse complement strand
GGGTTAGGGTTAGGGTTAGGGGACGGGGATGGTTTAGGGTACAGGTTACGGTACGACAACGGTTTAAGGTGAGCGTACGTGTTAGGGTAAGTGTTAGCGTTAGCGTACGGGTTAGGATTAAGGAACGGGTTAGGGTAAGGCTTCGGGTAAGGGATAGGGTTCGGGATAGGGTTAGGGTTAGGGATAGGGGACAGGGATGGATTAGGTTACAGGTTAGTGTACGACAACGGTTTAGGGTGAGCGTACGTGTTAGGGTATGGGTTAGTGTTAGCGTATGGGTTAGGGTTAGGGGACGGGTTAGGGTAAGGCTTACGGTTCAGGTTACGGTTAGGGTTAGGGGACGGGTTAGTGCAAGGCTTCGCGTAAGGGTTAGGGTTCGGGTTAGGGTTATGTTTAGGGTTAGGGACGGGAACGGTTTAGGGTACAGGTAAGGGTATGACAACGGTTTAGGGTGAGCGTACGTGTTAGGGTACGGTTTAGTGTTAGCGTACGCCTTAGGATTAGCGGACGGGTTAGGGTAAGGCTTCGGGTAAGGGTTAGGGTTAGGGTTAAGGAACGGGGATGGTTTAGGGTACAGGTTAGGGTACGACAACGGTTTAGGGTGAGCGTAAGTGTTAGGGTACAGTTTAGTGTTAGCGTACGGTTTAGGATTAGGGGACGGGTTCGGGTAAGGCTTCGGGTAAGTGTTAGGGTTCGGGTTAGCGTTAGGGTTAGGGTTAGGGGACGGGGGCGGTTTAGGGTACAGGTTAGGGTACGACAATGGTGTAGGTTGAGTGTACGTGTTAGGTTACGAGTTAGTGTTAGCGTAGGGGTTAGGGTTAGGGGACGGGTTAGTGTAAGGCT
>NW_021697154.1:0-12862 GCF_005190385.1 Monodon monoceros | reverse complement strand
CATAGAGAATCCTAAAGATGCCACCAGAAAACTACTAGAGCTAATCAGTGAATTTGGTAAAGTTGGAGGATACAAAATTAACGCACAGAAATCTCTTGCATTCCTATACACTAATGATGAAAAATCTGAAAGAGAAATTAAGGAAACACTCCCATTTACCACTGCAACAAAAAGAATTAAATACCTAGGAATAAACCTACCTAAGGAGACAAAAGACCTGTATGCAGAAAACTATAAGGCACTGATGAAAGAAAATAAGGATGATACAAACAGATGGAGAGAAATACCATGTTCTTGGATTGGAAGAATCAACACTGTGAATATGACTATACTACCCAAAGCAATCTACAGATTCAATGCAGTCCCTATCAAACTACCAATGGCATTTTTCACAGAACTAGAACAAAAAATTTCACAATGTGTATGGAAACACAAAAGACCCCTAATAGCCAAAGCAATCTTGAGAAAGAAAAATGGAGCTGGAGGAATCAGGCTCCCTGACTTCTAACTATACTACAAAACTACAGTAATCAAGACAGTAGTGTACTGGCCCCA
Organism: Monodon monoceros; assembly: GCF_005190385.1. Lineage (NCBI taxonomy): Eukaryota > Metazoa > Chordata > Mammalia > Artiodactyla > Monodontidae > Monodon > Monodon monoceros. The sequence continues at coordinate 12,307 of NW_021697154.1, read as the reverse complement.
AAACAGAAATATAGATCAATGGAACAGGATAGAAAACCCAGAGATAAACCCACGTACATATGGTCACCTTATTTTTGATAAAGGAGGCAAGAATATACAATGGAGAAAAGACAGCCTCTTCAATAAGTGGTGCTGGGAAATTTGGACAGCTACAAGTAAAGAATGAAATTAGAACCCTCCCTAATACCATACACAAAAATAAACTCAAAATAAACGACCCAAATGTAAGTCCAGATACTATCAAACTCTTAGAGGAAAACATAGACAGAACACTCTATGACATAAATCACAGCAAGAGCCTTTTTGACCCACCTCCTAGAGAAATGGAAATAAAAACAAAAATAAACAAATGGGACCTAATGAAACTTAAAATCTTTTGCACAGCAAAGGAAACCATAAACAAGACGAAAAGATAATCCTCAGAATGGGAGAAAATATTTGCAAGCGTAGCAACTAACAAAGGATTAATCTCCAAAATTTACAAGCAGCTCATGCAGCTCAATATCAAAAAAACAAACAACCCAATGCAAAATGGGCAGAAGACCTAAACAGACAGTTCTCCAAAGAAGATATACAGATTGCCAACAAACACATGAAAGAATGCTCAACAGCACTAACCGTTAGAGAAATGCAAATCAAACTACAATGAGGTATCACCTCACACCAGTCAGAATGGCCATCATCAAAAAATCTACAGGACTTCCCTAGTGGTGCAGTGTTTGAGAGTCCACCTGCCGATGCAGGGGACACGGGTTTGTGCCCCGGTCTGAGAAGATCCCACATGCCGCGGAGCAGCTGGGCCCGTGAGCCATGGCCGCTAAGCCTGCACGTCTGGAGCCTGTGCTCCACAACGGGAGAGGCCACAACAGTGAGAGTCCCGCATACCGCAAAAAAAAAAAAAAAATCTACAAACAATAAATGCTGGAGAGGGTGTGGAGAAAAGGGAACCCTCTTGCACTGTTTGTGGGAATGTAAATTGATACAGCCACTATGGAGAACAGTATGGAGGTTCCTTAAAAAACTAAAAATAGAACTACCATATGACCCAGCTATCCCAGTACTGGGCATATACCCTGAGAAAACCATAATTCAAAAAGTCATCTATCACAATATTCATTGCAGCTCTATTTACAATAGCCAGGACATGGAAGCAACGTAAGTGTCCATCAACAGATGAATGGATAAAGAAGATGTGGCACATATATAGAATGGAATATTACTCAGCCGTAAAAAGAAACAAAATTGAGTCATTTGTAGTGAGGTGGATGGACCTAGAGTCTGTCATACAGAGCGAAGTAAGTCAGAAAGAGAAAAACAAACACCATATGCTAACACATATATATGGAATCTAAAAAAAAAAAAACAAAAGGTCATGAAGAACCTTGGGGTAGGACAGGAATAAAGCCGCAGTTGTAGAGAATGGACTTGAGGACACATGGAGGGGGAAGGGTAAGCTGGGACAAAGTGAGAGAGTGGCATCGACATATATACACTACCAAACGTAAAAGAGATACCTAGTGGGAAGCAGCTGCATAGCACAGGGAGATCAGCTCAGTGCTTTGTGACCACCTAGAGAGGTGGGATGGTGGGGTGGGAGGGAGACACAAGGAGGAGGAGATATGGGTATATATGTATATGTATAGCTGATTCACTTTGTTATAAAGCAGAAACTAACATGCCATTGTAGAGCAAGTATACTCCAATAAAGATGTTAAAAAAAATAATAAAATAAAATGCACTAAAACAACCTCATAATACCTAGAGACATGAAAAAGAAAACAAAACGATCCAAAACCTTTGGGATTTCGCAAAGCAGTTCTACATGGGAAGCATACAGTCATACAATCTTACCTCGGGAAACAAGAAAAATCTCAAACAACCTAACTTTACACCTAAAGCAGCTAGAGAAACGACAACAAACAAAACCCAAGGGTAGTAGATGGAAAGAATACTTTCTGATCATAAAGATCAGAGCTGAAATAAAATAGAGACAAAACAGTAGAAAAAAATCAATGAAACTAAAAGCTGGTTCTTTGAGAAGATAAACAAAATGGATACACCTTGAGCCAGACTCTTCAAGGAAAAAGGGAGAGGGCTCAAATCAGTAAAATTAAAAATGAAAAAGGAGAAGTTACAATTGACACCACAGAAATACAAAGGATCGTAAGTGACTACTACAAGCAACTTTACGCCCAAAAAAAATGGACAACCTAGAAGAAATGGACAAATGCTTAGGTACAATCTTCCAAGACTGAACCAGGAATAAATAAAAAATATGAACAGACCAATCACAACTACTGAAATTGAAACTTTGATTTAAAAACTTCCAACAAAGTCCAGAACAGATGGCTTCACAGGTGAATTCTATCAAACATTTAGAGAACAGTTAACACCTATCCTTCTGAAACTATTGCAAAAAACTGCAGAGAAAGGAACACTCCCAAACTCATTATACGAGGCCACCATCACCCTGATACCAAAGCCAGACAAAGATACCACAAAAAAGGAAAATTACAGGTCAATATCACTGATGAACATAGATGCAAAAATCCTCAACAAAGTACAAGCAAACCACATCCAACAATACACTAAAAGGATCATACACCATGATCAAGTGGGATTTATCTCAGGCATGCAAGGATTTTTCAATATCTGCAAATCAATCATTGTGATACATGACAATAAACTGAAGTATAAAAACCATATGATCATCTCAATAAATGCAGAAAACGCTTCTGATGAATTTCAACACCCAATTATAATAAAAACTCTCCAGAAAGTGGGATTATGTCCTCAACATAATCAAGGACATATATGACAAACACCCATCTAACATTATATTCAACAGTAAGTAGTTGAAAGCATTTCCTCTAATATGAGGAAGAAGAGAAGGATGTCCACTGTCACCACTTTTATTCAACATAGTTTTGTAAGTCCCAGCCATGGCAATCAGAGAAGAAAAAGAAATAAAAGGAATCCAAATTGGAAAAGAAGAAGTAAAACCGTCACTGTTTGCAGATGACACGATACTATATATATAATATCCTAAAGCTGCTATCAGAAAACTACTAGAGCTCATCAATGAATTTGGTAAAGTTGCAAGATACAAAATTAATACACAGAAATTTCTTGCATTCCTACACACGAACAACAAAAGATCAGAAAGAGAAATTAAAGAAACAATCCCATTTACCATCTCATTAAAAAGAATAAAATACCTTGGAATAAAGCTACCTAAAGAGGCAAAAGACCTGTACTCTAAGAACTGTAAGACGTGATAAAAGAAATCGAAGAGAACACAAATGAAAAGATACACCATGTTCCTGGATTGGAAGAATCACTATTGTCAAAATGACTATACTACCCAAAGCAATCTACAGATTCCAGGCAATCCCTATCAAATTACCGATGGCGTTTTTCACAGAACTAGAACAAAAATTTTTTAATTCATATGGAAACAAAATACCCCAAATAGCCAAAGTAATCTTGAGAAAGAAAAACAGAGCTGGAAGAATCAAGCTCCCTGACTTCAAACTATATGACAAAGCTATGGTAATCAAAGCAGTATGGTACTGGCACAAAAACAGAAATATAGATTAATGGAATAGGATAGAGAGCCCAGAAATAAACCCATGCATCCATGGTCAATTAATTACAACAAAGGAGGCAAGAATATACAATGGACAAAAGACAGTCTCTTCAATAAGTGGTGCTGGGGAAACTGGACAGCTACATGTAAAAGAACGAAAGTAGAACATTCTCTAACACCATACACAAAAATGAAAATGGATTAAGGACCTAAATGTAAGACTGGATACTATGAATATGTCTTAGTGGAAAACATAGACAGAACACTCTTTGACATAAATTGCAGCAATATCTTTCTGGATCTACTTTCTAGAGTAAAGAAAATAAAAACAAAAATAAACAAATGGGACCTAATGAAACTCAAAAGCTTTTGCACATCAAAGGAAACCCTAAACTGAACGAAAAGACAACTCACAGAATGGGAGAAAACATTTGCAAACAATGCGACCAACAAAGGATTAATCTCCAAAATCTACAAACAGCTCATGTAGCTCAATAGCAAAAAAAAACAAACAACTCAATCAAAAAATGGGCAGAAGACCTAAACAGACATTTCTCCAAAGAAGACATACATATGGCCAATAGGCACATGAAAAGATGCTCAACATCACTCATTATTAGAGAAATGCACATCAAAACTACAATGAGGTATTTCCTCACACCGATCAGAATGGCCATCATCGAAAAGTTGTAGACAATAAATGCTGGAGTAGGTATGGCAAAAGGGAACCCTCCTACACTGTTGGTAGGGATGTAAATTGGTACAGCCACTGTGGAGAACAGTATGGAGGTTCCTTAAAAAACTAAACATAGAACCACACATGATCCAGCAATCCCAAATCCTGGGCACATATCTAGAGAAAACCATAATTCGAAAAGATACATGCACCTGAATATGCATTGCAGCGCTGTTTACGACAGCCAAGACACAGAAGCAACCTAAATGTCCGTCAACAGAGCAATGGATAAAGAAGATGTGGTATATATATATATATACAATGGAATATTACTCAGCCCAACAGAAGAATGAAATAATGCCATTTGCAACATGGATGGACCTAGAGATCATCGTACTAAGGGAAGTAAGTCAGACGGTGGAAGAAATATCATATGATATCACTTATATGTGGAATCTAAAAAGATTATACAAATGAACTTATTTACAAAACAGAAATAGACTCACAGACTTTGAAAACAAGCTTATGGTTACAGAAACGGAAGTGGGGGAAGGATAAATTGGGAGATTGGGATTGACATATACACACTACTGTATATAAAATAGATAACCAACAAGGACCTACTGTGTAGCACAGGGAACTCCACTCAATATTCTGTAATAACCTATATGGGAAAAGAATCTGAAAAAGAATGGATATATGTATATGTATAACTGAATCACTTTGCTGTATACCTGAACTAACACAGCATTGTAAATCAACTATACCCCTATATAAAATAAAAATTAAATTAGAAAAAGAAAATGAAGACATAACTAAGTTGAACAGTAAAGGAACACTACAGTATTTTCCCTAATCCATTTCTTTTCATGGATCTTTTTTTGTAACTAATCAGAAATCCAAATGTCTGATTTTGGAAGATGTTTTCTTGGCAGTATTCAGGATCTGACTCTTTTATAGTTACCTAGCCTTAAAAATTATGGAATTTGAAAAAAGAAGAGAGAAAGATTTTGATCATAGTTGCAACAATGTGTCATCTTTAACTACCTGGGGGCAGGGAGCAATTATTTGACTGATAAAATAGACTAGTGAAATAATTCTACATGACATCTATATTTTTCTTTTCAATGCAATGTTTCAAAGTGAAGTGAGTTTAATTAAGTGGAAAGATAGTCCATGATTAAATAAAATAACGAAACACATATTGCAAACAAAGAACATGGTAAAAGCTTAGAGTTCATGGTTAGGGAGGAAACAATCAAACAGTTTGAGGCAAAACTTTTTTGACTGATTATTTTTTAAAAATCAAGAATGCTAGACCTTATCTACTTTTTGATCAGGGCAAGGGCAAATCTTCCCCATTTCACTATCAACTGCTCTGGAAATGCAATTACCTGAAGTGGTTTGATGTCCCTAGTCAGCCATGGGTAAGTGTCTGTGCTAACGAGGCAAGGACAGCACCGTAGTATGTGGGGTGCAGTTTACAGGGAGCACGTGCAGAATCCTAATAAGCATTTAATTTTTTTTACTCGGAGAAGCCTGCAGTGTCTTGCAGGGAAGTGTAATCTGAGATTCGCACAGATGAGTAGGAAAACCACATGTGTGGAGGGGTTTTGCAGTGCTTACTCTCTTGGAATCTGCTGGGGTTCAATGGTACCTTAAATGCAGCAGGGGGCAAGCCTGGCCTAACAGGTTACCCTATGGGAGCTGCATATGTATGCCCCCTGCTGCATTACAGCTCTGTTCTGAGAGTTGAGCTTTATAAGCAGTCAGAATTTGAATGATTTACAGCCTAACATCCTAAGGCACTCAGGACCAGCTGGTTGAATAAGGATGACTCTTATTTCCTGCGGTTCTATTGGATGGGGGATGGGTGGATGACATTGGCAGGTCAATAGGTGTGAAGGCAATTATTTGTAAAATGGGATCAGGGAATGGCTTAGCAATATCATGTATTATCCTATTTGAGACTCAGATGCTTCCCAACCTGTTTTGCTCCATGTGAGTAAACTCCTGCCCGTTTTTATGATAAATTTCTACAACCCTGAAATTGTAGACAACTTTTGATGTATTCGTCCTTTGTAGGGAGCAGTTAGAAACCAAGCTCTGGTGGGATGCTTACTAAAAATGAATAGGCAAGAAGGGAGGAAGAATTGAGAAAAGTCGATCCTAACAGTCTTCAAAGCTTGTAACTTAGCCCTTGAAGAGCTGAATGTGAAAAGAGATATGATTATAAACAAAAAACTGGGGAGGGGCAGGAAGCTGAGGAATCCCTGTGCCACCACACCCAACATCGATTCCTGTAATTGGGCCAATGGCAGGTAAACCAAGGCTTTGCCTGACAAGGAGTACCTGTTGAAATGAACCCATGAATTATTTTTCACAAAGTTGTTAAGCTCACCAGCATTTGATGTCCCATTTGTGTTTATTAATTATTCCCCATCCACCTCCTAGACACTGCAGAAGAATCAAGTAATTACTCTTAGGTACTGGTAGTCAGCAAGTGCTGCAAACAAATATGAACTTATATGAACTTAAATTATCTCCATTTTATGTCATGTTGATCAGTTATATGCTATGTGCCACCCTTTACATTTTCTGTGGTTTTGAAGTCATTAAGATGCCCTTCTGCACCCATGGAATTGACTTCATTTTACTGACAAAGGGATTCTCATTTAGCTTTCATTAATTGGTTAGATTTCCTCAAACTTCAAATGCCACATATTTTAAAACAATAGGAGGGGGGAGGAGCTTCAAGATGGCAGAAGAGTAAGACGTGGAGATCACCTTCCTCCCCACAAATACATCAGAAATACATCTACACGTGGAACAACTCCTACAGAACACCTACTGAATGCTGGCAGAAGACCTCAGACCTCCCAAAAGGCAAGAAACTCCCCACGTACCTGGGTAGGGCAAAAGAAAAAAGAAAAAAGAGACAAAAGAATAGGGACGGGACCTGCACCAGTGGGAGGGAGCTGTGAAGGAGGAAAGGTTTCCACACACTAGGAAGCCCCTTCGCGGGTGGAGGCTGCAGGTGGCCGAGGGGGGAAGCTTCGGAGCCACGGAGGAGAGCACAGCAACAGGGGTGTGGAGGGCAAAGCGGAGAGATTCCCGCATAGAGGATCAGGGCCGACCGGCACTCACCAGCCCGAGAGGCTTGTCTGCTCACCCGCCGGAGCGGGCGGGGCTAGGAGCTGAGGCTCCAGCTTCAGTCAGATCCCAGGGAGAGGACTGGGGTTGGCTGTGTGAACACAGCCTCAAGGGGGCTGGTGTGCCACGGCTAGCTGGGAGGGAGTCCGGGAAAAGGTCTAGAGCTGCTGAAGAGGCAAGAGACTTTTTCTTCCCTCTTTGTTTCCTGGTGCTCAAGGAGAGGAGATTAAGAGCACTGCCTAAATGAGGTCCAGAGACGGGCAGACCCCCCCGTCTAACAGCGCGGACCCCAGAGACAGGCATGAGACGCTAAGGCTGCTGCTGCGGCCACCAAGAAGCCTGTGTGCAAGCACAGGTCACTAGTCACACCTCCCCTTCCGGGAGCCTGTGCAGCCCGCCACTGCCAGGGTCCTGTGATCCAGGGACAACTTCCCTGGGAGAACACACGGCGCACCTTAGGCTGCTGCAACGTCACGCCGGCCTCTGCCCCCGCAGGCTCACCCTGCATTCCGTACCCCTCCCTCCCCCGGCCTGAGTGAGCCAGAGCCCCCGAATCAGCTGCTCCTTTAACGCCTTCCTGTCTGAGCGAAGAACAGATGCCCTCAGGCGACCTACACGCAGAGGTAGGGCCAAATCCAAAGGTGAACCCCAGGAGCATATGAACAAAGAAGAGAAAGGGAACTTTCTCCCAGCAGCCTCAGGAGCAGAGGATTAAATCTCCACAATCAACTTGATGCACCCTGCATGTGTGGAATACCTGAATAGACAACGAATCATCCCAAAATTGAGGCAGTGGACTTCGGGAGCAACGATATATCTATGTTTTTTTTCCTTTTCTTCTTTTTGTGAGTGTGTATGTATATGCTTCTGTGTGTGAGTTTGTCTGTATAGCTTAGCTTTCACCATTTGTCCTAGGGTTCTGTTTGTCCGTTTTTGTTTTTTTATTTTTAGTATAGTTTTTAGCGCTTGTTATCATTGGTGGATTTGTTTTTAGGTTTGGTTGCTCTCTTCTTTCTTTCTGTTTATAACTTAAAATTTTTTTTTTATTTTTAATAATTATTTTTTATTTTAATAACTTTACTCTATTTTCTTTTTTTCCTTCCTTCCTTCAGTTCTTCCTTTCTTCCTTCTTTCTTTTTTTCTTCCTTTTATTCAGAGCTGTGTAGATGACAGGGTCTTGGTGCTCTGGCCGGGTCTCAAGCCTGCGCCTCTGAGGTGGCAGAGCCAAGTTCAGGACACTGGTCCACGAGAGACCTCCCAGCTCCACGTAATAACAAATGGCGACAATCTCCCAGAGATCTCCTTCTCATTGCAAAGACCCAGCTCCACTCAACGACCAGCAAGCTACAGTGCTAGACACCCTATGCCAAACAACAAGCAAGACATGAACACGAGCCCACCCATTAGCAGAGAGGCTGCATGAAATCACAATAAGGTCAAAAACACCCCAAAGCACCCACCAGATGAGGACCTGTCCACCAGAAAGACAAGATCCAGCCTCATCCACTAGAACACAGGCACCAGTCCCCTCCACCAGGAAGCCTACACAACCCACTGAACCAACCTTAGCCACTGGGGGAAGACACCAAAAACAACGGGAACTACGAACCTGCAGCCTGCAAAAAGGAGAACCCAAACACAGTAAATTAAGCAAAATGAGAAGACAGAGAAACACACAGCAGATGAAGAAGCAAGGTGAAAACCCACCAGACCAAACATATGAAGAGGATATAGGCAGTCTATCTGAAAAAGAATTCAGAGTAATGATAGTAAAGATGATCCAAAATCTTCAAAATAGAATGGAGAAAACACAAGAAACGTTTAACAAGGATGTAGAAGAACTAAAGAGCAAAGAAACAATGATGAACAACACAATAAATGAAATTAAAACTTCTCTAGAAGGAATCAATAGCAGAATAACAGGCAGAAGAATGGTTAAGTGACCTGGAAGATAAAATAGTGGCAATAACGACCACAGAGCAGAATAAAGAAAAAAGAATGAAAAGAATTGAGGAGAGTCTCAGATGCCTCTGGGACAACAATAAACGCACCAACATGTGAATTATAGGGGTTCCAGAAAAAGAAGAGAAAAAGAAAGGGAATGAGAAAATATTTGAAGAGATTATAGTTGAAAACTTCCCTAATATGGGAAAGGAAAATCAATCAAGTCCAGGAAGCACACAGTCCCATACAGGATAAATCCAAGGAGAAGCACGCCAATACATATATTAATCAAGCTATCAAAAACTAAATACAAAGAAAAAATATTAAAAGCAGCAAGGGAAAAACAATAAATAACATACAAGGGAACCCCCATAAGGTTAACAGCTGATCTTTCAGCAGAAACTCTGCAAGCCAGAAGGGAGTGGCAGGACATATTTAAAGTGATGAAAGGGAAAAACCTACAACCAAGATTACTCTACCCAGCAAAGATCTCATTCAGATTTGACAGAGAAATTAAAACCTTTACAGACAAGCAAAAGTTAAGAGAATTCAGCACCATCAAACCAGCTTTAAAACTAATGCTAAAGGAATTTCCCTAGGCGGGAAACACAATAAAAAGACCTACAGTAACAAACCCAAAACAATTAAGAAAATGGTAACAGCAACATACATATCGATAATTATCTTAAACGTAAATGGATTAAACGCTCCAACCAAAAGACACAGATTGGCTGAATGAATAAAAAAACAAGTCCTGTATATATGCTGTGTACAAGAGACCCACTTCAGACCTAGGGACAAGTACAGACTGAAAGTGAGGGAATGGAAAAAGATATTGCATTCAAATTGAAATCTAAGGAAAGCTGGAGTAGCAATTCTCATATCAGACAAAATAGACTTTAAAATAAAGACTATTACAAGAGACAAAGAAGGACACTACATAATGATCAAGGGATCGATCCAAGAAGAAGATATAACAACTGTAAATATTTATGCACCCAACACAGGAGCACCTCTATACATAAGGCAAATACTAACAGCCATAAAAGGGGAAATTGACAGTAACACAATCATAGTAGGGGACTTTAGCACTTTCACCAATGAACATATCATCCAACATGAAAACAAAGAAACACAAGCTTTAAATTATCCATTAAACAAGATGGACTTAATTGATATTTATACGACATTCCATCCAAAAACAACAGAATACACTTTCTTCGCAAGTGCTCATGGAACATTCTCCAGGATAGATCATATCTTGGGTCACAAATCAAGCGCTGGAAATTTTAAGAAAATTGAAATCATATCAGGTATCTTTTCTGACCACAATACTATGAGACTAGATCGTTACAGGAAAAAATCTGTAAAAAATACAAACACATGGAGGCTAAACAATACACTACTTAATAATCAAGAGGACACTGAAGAAATCAAAGAGGAAATCAAAAAACACCTAGAAACAAATGACAATGAAAACACGATGACCCAAAACCTATGGGATACACAAAAGCAGTTCTAAGAGGGAAGTTTATAGCAATAAACTCCTACCTTCAGAAACAAGAAACATCTCAAATAAACAACCTAACCTTACACCTAAAGCTATTAGAGAAAGAAGAACAAAAAAACCCCAAAGTTAGCAGAAAGAAAGAGATCATAAAGATCAGATCAGAAATAAATGAAAAAGAAATGAAGGAAACAATAGCAAAGATCAATAAAATTAAAAGCTGGTTTTTGAGACGATAAAATAGATAAACCATTAGCCAGACTCATCAAGAACAAAAGGGAGAAGACTCAAATCAATAGAATTAGAAACGAAAAAGAAGTAACAACTGACACGGCAGAAATACAAAGGATCATGAGAGATTACTACAAGCAACTATATGCCAATAAAATGGACAACCTGGAAGAAATGGACAAATTCTTAGAAAAGCACAACCTTCCGAGACTGAACCAGGAAGAAACAGAAAACATAAACAGACCAATCACAAGCACTGAAATGGAAACGGTGATTAAAAATCTTCCAACGCACGCCCAGGACCAGACGACTTCACAGGTGAATTCTATCAAACATTTAGAGACAAGCTAAAACCTAACCTTCTGAAACTATTCCAAAATATAGCAGAGGGAGGAACACGCCCAAACTCATTCTACGAGGCCACCATCACCCTGATACCAAAACCAGACAAAGCTGTCACAGAAAAAGAAAACTACAGGCCAATATCACTGATGAACATAGATGCAAAAATCCTCAAGAAAATACTAGCAAACAGAATCCAACAGCACATTAAAAGGATCATACACCATGATCAAGTGGGGTTTATCCCAAGAATGCAAGGATTCTTCAATATATGCAAATCAATCAATGTGATACACCATATTAACAAACTGAAGAAGAAAAACCATATGATCATCTCAATAGATGCAGAAAAAGCTGTCGACAAAATTCAACACCATTTAAGATAAAAACCCTCCGGAAAGTAGGCATAGAGGGAACTTACACCAACATGATAAAGGCCATATATGATAAACCCACAGCCAACATCATCTTCAGTGGTGAAAAAGTGAAACCCTTTCCACTAAGATCAGGAACAAGACAAGGTTGCCCACTCTCATCACTATTATTCAACATTGTTTTGGAAGTTTTAGCCACAGCAATCAGAGAAGAAAAAGAAATAAAAGGACTCCAAATCGGAAAAGTAGAAGTAAAGCTGTCACTGTTTGCAGATGACATGATACTATACATAGAGAATCCTAAAGATGCCACCAGAAAACTACTAGAGCTAATCAGTGAATTTGGTAAAGTTGGAGGATACAAAATTAACGCACAGAAATCTCTTGCATTCCTATACACTAATGATGAAAAATCTGAAAGAGAAATTAAGGAAACACTCCCATTTACCACTGCAACAAAAAGAATTAAATACCTAGGAATAAACCTACCT
>NW_021697153.1:0-4872 GCF_005190385.1 Monodon monoceros | reverse complement strand
AGATGCAAAATTAAATACAGATGTTGAATAGTTGAAGGATAGAAATAATTAGCCTTGTTAGTGTAGCAACTTGATTAAAAGATTTGTTTTTAAAGCTGGACAACACGGATTCAATTCCTGATTCAGTCACTTGCTGGGATGGAACTGAATGGGTCTAAATCTGTCTTTGCCCTAAAATCCTTCATTTGTGAAATGAAAGTAAACGTCAGTACTTTTTTCAGACATGAAAATTCAGTAAGTTTTTGGGCATAAAGCCTTAATGACAGTGACTCTTACTTGAACTGTGAGAGAAAAGATAATACAAATCAAAATTAAGATCACTTATCCAAGGAAAACATTTTATTTTTGGTCAGGATCAAATTCTACCTGGAGGATATCTGGTGTCAGTTGTCATGGTATGAGTAGCACAAATCTTATTTTCTCTGCAGAATTCACTGACTCTGAATGTGAATACCAATCACTGAGAAGTGTCAGAATGGCTTCTAGATATCTGGCAATGGAGACTGTCTCCTTGTCAAAAACTATAGCTGGAATCTTGTGATCTTTGTTATTCACCCTTAAAATTTCATTCAGTTTGTAACAGGGAAGAGTCAATCCTGACTCCATGTTGGATCTGTTTCACCTTTGCTTCCTGTTGCCTTTGTTCACTAAAAGGATACTGTCTATACACAACGGCCTACCTCAGGGAACCCTACCCATCTGCCTGAATGTTAAACCAAAGTGCCTTTGTTCAGGGAAGCACCCTGACCCTGTCCACCTGTGAATGGCTGCAAGAAAGAAGAAATTAACACATCCCCTGCCCAAGGCTGGCCATTCCAGGAGATATTCGCAACACTTATGGCCTTTTTACTTTACTTCCCCACCTCCTCTGCCTCTCTTTTCTATACAAGAAACTGGCATCCAAACCCCGATAAGATGGGTTTTTTTGAGACACTAGTCTGCCATCTCTCCGGAAGAGTTGCTGTTCCTTGACTCAACACCTTCCTCGTCTCCCGATTTACTGGCCTGTTGTGTGGCTAACAGAGCAAGCTTGGACTCGGTAACAAGTTCACTGTTTATTCAACTCCACAAACTTGATTTTCAAACACCTGACCATAGCCAACTCACAAGGTAAAAGATTTCACTTCACCATTTGGCCATTCCAGTTCTTCCATTTAACTGAACCCCTAAAAGAACACTCTTCTATCATGTTTATAGTGCCCCTACTTTGTACATGTCATTGCGTTATGAGCATATTCATGTCACAAGAGTCCCCAAACAACCCACAGATTTATACATCCCTTGGTGTAAAAGGGGAATATGTCTGGAAGGAAAAAATAATGCTAAAGAAAAGGGGTATTTAAAAAATATATATATTACAGTAGAAAATAAACCATGTAGGGTATTCCCTGGCAGTCCAGTGGTTAGGACTCAGGGCTTCCACTGCCACCGCCTGGGTTCATTCCCTGGTCGGGGAACTAAGATCCCACAAGCCATGTGGTGCTGCCAAAAAAACAAAACAAAAACAAACAAAAAAATCAAAAGAAAAGAAACCATGTAACCTATTGCTTAATACAATGATTATAATCAAAATTTTAATAGCCTTTGGATAATTGCTCTTCTGGTAAAATGCTTAGATTATCTAAACAACAGTTCCACGCATTAACTTTTATTAAACGAGGGTAAAAATATCTTATTTTTACAAGATATGCTATTTATTTAAATAGTATTTTACAAACTTTTTCAACAACCCTATTGAACAACGGAACATATGTCTGCTGCAGGGGGAAAACTGTAATGAATTATTAGCATGAAGAAAAGTATGGTGAACTTTCACGGTGGTCCAGTGGTTAAGAATCCATCTTCCAATGCAGGGGATGTGAGTTCGATCCCTGGTTGGGTAACTAATATCCCACATGCCGTAGGGCAAATAAGCCTGCGGGCTCTTGAGCCCGCATGCAGCAACGAAGAACCCGCGCTCCGCAACAAAGACCAACGCAGCCAAATAAATACATTTTTTTTAAAAAGGAAAAGAAAACTATGGTGTATCCTAACCAAGAAATCAGGAGTTTCGGGAGTAAACATTCAGTGTTTTATTAAAGCGTCTGACTCGTTTTTGATGCTTGATTGCTGACACCTTCTAAGTCTCACAAGCTCTTCCTATTCTGCTTCTCTGGGCAAGCTGATAAGGAAGCCTGATGGATCCCTCCTGTGATGCAAACTGGTAGTTCAATCCATATGCATATCCTCCAACAAGCCTCAAACAGTGATCACGTTAACAAACCAAGCCAGTGACCATTCCCTGTTGTCTCAAATCATTTTTTGAACAACTTAGAAGTCTCCCCTGTCCCCCTAGAAACCTGAATAATGTAACACACATTCTCATGACACTTCAACGTTAATATCAATCTAAATGACCTTTAGTAGGGTCCCACCTTTTTCCACTGAATGGCTACAATTACAATTAGCAACAATAAAAAATATTTGGGGAGTGAATGTATGAAATTTCAAGTTTATCTATCAAACAAAAAAATTCCCATTGTACATTGTTCATTTTTAAGAGAAAACTCATGAACATCGATATTTTCAAATTATTTCACTGAGTGATTCAAGCACAAAAGAGAGATTTATGATTTTTAAGTTTTCTAATATTTTGCATATGCGTACTATATTTGTTATTTTCCCGTCATGTCACTCAAGGTGCATGCCTTAGGTTTACCTTGGACACAACAAAGAATATGAAGCACTACGTTCATGTAATGCATACTCATGGATGTGGAGCAGGTTTTAGGGAATGTTCAAAAAAAAGAGCCCCAATGTGGAGTCGCTTGCCCCCAGGACAGCAAACCAAGACTTACTTGCAGTTTCACCCCTCCCAGGAATGTGACCTTAAATCAATCACTCTGGAATCTCCTGAACAACACTACAGATGTAACCTACAGGATAAGACCTTTGCAATCCCTCCCCCAGCAAAAGGTAACCTTGCCAAAAAAAACTTTTTTCTTTTGGAAATATCTTTCTTATCCTGCCTGGTTTCTATTTACAAATGATATGCATTTTGTACAGCTGCTTTGAGCCCCTCTTTATTTACTGATACTAGATGGGATGCACATTGATTCACAAATCACTCATGAAAGCCAGTTAGTTCTTTCAATTTACTTGGTTCAATTTTTGTTCTTTAATAGAAGGCAGAGTCTGAAATGCACTCCTACGATATTTTCACTATAGCCGCATAAATATTCTGGAGCAGAGTTTGCAGAGAATAAATCAGATACAAATTATGAATATATAATCCATAAATTGTATGTTGTTTGATTCCATTCTGTGCTGTAACCTGTAATGGCCTATCTACAGAAGGGCCTGAACATAGTAAGCATGATTAGTCATGTCACAGTTTTACACTATTCACGGCCACCCCCCAACTAATGCTAATTTACACGCTACTGAATTTGATAATAAAGGTTCCC
Organism: Monodon monoceros; assembly: GCF_005190385.1. Taxonomy (NCBI): domain Eukaryota; kingdom Metazoa; phylum Chordata; class Mammalia; order Artiodactyla; family Monodontidae; genus Monodon; species Monodon monoceros. Next base: position 1,426 of record NW_021697153.1, on the reverse strand, counting down.
ACTTTTACCAGGGGACATGGATGTGGATGAACTACAGTTAATGAAGTCAGCCCCCTCATCTTATTGACTCTTTCCCAGAGACCATTCTGAAAGTCCTGTAGTTAAGGCATAAAATGAACAGACTTCAAACTTCAGGATGAAAGGCATTAAGAGCAACATAGCCTTTTCAAGAAAAGACAAATATTTATACACTGAAGATAACAGGCCATTTCCACACATGTCCTTCTTCCTGTCATACACATCATGTCATACGTTTTACCATACGTGACTTGTAATTATTCTGTTGTATGCAATATCTCAGATTACTCTCAAAGAACTAAAGACATTTGTTTCTAGTATGGATTCTCTGATACAGTCTGTTGTCAGAAGGGCTCAAAAAATTTCCATATCATTACACCAAAGGTGTTGATACTTGATGAAAACCTTTACATTTCTTGCCACACACATTACATTTGTGTGGTTTCCTTCCAGGATAAGTATTTTGATATCTAGTGATGAATGAGCAATAATTTGAAACCTTGCAATACTCACTGAATGTTCAAGAATGAAGTATTTGGTGAACACTCAGTTTAAGGCACAACACAAAAGCTTTGACACATTCATTACATGTGGAATGTCCTGTCCAGTACAGATTATCTGATGACTGGTGAGACGTGAGCCCTGAGTAAAGGTTTTTCCCATTCATGGCATTTGTGAGGTAGTCTCCAGAATGAATTCTTTGGTGAATGAATTTCTTCTCGAAAGGCCTGGTCATACTAAATACGTTTATCTGATTCTTTCCAGCGTGATTTTTCCAATGAAGCGTAACATATGGACACCTGCTAAAACCCTCACTTAAAGTCTCTCACCAGTATGGATTACCTGATGGTAAGGTAGGACTGAAAGTAAACTGAAGGATATGCCACGCATTATATTTGAAAGATTTCTCTCCAGTATAAATTCTTCGGTGGATATTAAGGTATGAATTCTGACTAAAGACTTTGAGACATTCATTACATTTCTATGGTTTCTGTCTAGCATGGATTATCCAATCATAGGTAAGGCTTTGCCACACTGAAGACATTTGCATGATTTCTACCACTATGAATCTCCCATGAACTTAAAGTGTCAATTTTCAAGGAAGTCCTTCCCACCTATAATACATTAATATGGTTTCCCCTCTGTATTTATTACCTAATGTGTAGTGAGGGTTGAAATCTGAGTAAAGGATTTTCAGCACTCAATATTTTTGAAAGCTTTCTCTACAGCATGTATTCTACAATAAGATGCAAGCAGTGAATTTTGACTAAAGACCTTACCACACTAATTACATTTATAAGGTTTTTTTTCCAGTATGTATTCTCTGATGCTTTCCAAGGGTTGGAATTTGACTAAATGCCTTGCCACACTCATTACATTTGTAAGGTTTCTCTCCAGTATGAATCCT
>NW_021697152.1:0-12973 GCF_005190385.1 Monodon monoceros | reverse complement strand
CAGCGCCCCCTTGTTTACTGTCCCAGTTGTTTTCTGTCCCCCGCCTCCCCTCTGTAGATCTAGCCCACGTGCACATTTAGCTCCACGGGTTGTTCTTGGAACGATTGCCCTGCCTACGGGACGGTGTGGTTGAAAGTGGGCGCAGTGGGAGGCTGAGTCACGTGCACCTGTGTTCTGTTTCCTCCCGGTTGCCTTCGACAGGGTGACAGTGGGGAGCACGCAGGCTCGATTCCATTCCCCATGCCCCTGTCTGTGGCACCATACAGGAAGACAAGGTGCTAGGGGCCAAGCCGACTTGGGACATGCTTTCCTCTTCCTGCAGCTCTCAGGTTGGTTCGCGTGTCCCCGGGCCGTCTGCTTAGAGAGGTGCTCCAGGGCTCCCTTTTCTCTGTAGGTGTTTGCCCTCAGCTGGTTTCTCTTTCCCCCTCAGGCAGCTGTGGGAGGCCACTGGGAAGCAGGTCGTGGCTACATGTGTGTTACAATGTCCTGAAGATGGATCCAGCACTTGGGTGAAGAAATTAGGCTCTGAAGGTGAGGCTGAAAAGAGGAGGTGGGCTCCCTTCCCGTCTGCCCTACTGTTTACTGCTAAACACGCACAGAGCCCCCACCCTGATGGCCACCCTGGGAATCTTGCCTGCCCCGGGGGCCAGCGTCAACCCGTCCCTGGTGCAGAAAGCAGCACCCTCTTCATTCGCCGCGAGGCCCTCTGCCCACTCGGGGCCTCACTGACTTCGTCAAGCACAAGGCTACCTTTCCGTTCCTCTCGGTAGCTCTGTGTTGGCCGAGCCTACCGCTCGGCTGTAGGTCCGCTGACCCCCTGGTAACGGGTTGGCCAGGTGACACCGAAGAGCCTGACTTAGAAGCCAGGGGCCCTGTCAGTGTCACCTGGGGCAGACCTCCTTCAGGTTCTGTGTGATACACAGAGAGAATGTGCCCCCAGCGGCACCGGGTAGAGACGTGCCAGGAGAGAAGGGCATAGGGACCGGAGGATGTGATCGCTTTAGACAGGCAGCGAGGCGGGATATCTGACAGAAGGGCTCCCGGCCGCAGTCAGAGAAAGAGACATGAGTTCACGCGCTGAAAGTGTAGAGCCCCCAACACGGTCTCTGCAAATGCATCCAGGGCCCATTCTGTGATTGTATTCACCATAGACTTTGGCCAGGGATGCAATGCTAGAGATTCAGCCTGGGTCCGCAGTGTGAGTGCATTGGCTACAGCCTGTGTCAGTGGGTTTACTGCTGAATATTCAGCCTGGGCCCATGGTATGACTCTGGAAGCTACAGCTTGTATGCAAAGATTTCCTGATGGGGATTCAGCCTGGATCCACAATGTGACTGTACTAGCCTCAGGCTGTGTTGGTGGATTTAGAGCTAGGGATTCCGTTTCTGTCAAAATATTTACTGGTAGTGATTCAGACTGTGTCCAGGTATTTACCACTGGAAATGGAGCCTGAGTCCACATATTTACTAATGGAGATTTAGTCTGTGTGTCTACTTTGTGACTGTATCAGCTGCAGGTTGTGTCCAGGGATTTACTGCTGGAGATTCAGCCTGGGTCCACTGTGTGACTGCAATAGGTACAGCCTTTGTCCAGGGAATTCCTGCTGAAGATTCAGACTGAGTCACAGTTCAAATGTACCTGCCTCAGGCAGTGTCCCAAGTTTTGCTTCTGAAAAATCATACTTGGTTCCTGGTGTGACTATATCAGATACAGTCTCTATCCAGGGTTTAAATTCCATGATCCATGGTGTGCATGTTTCAGAACCAGCCTCTGTCCAGGCATTTCCTTCTGCAGATTCAACCTGGATCCACGGTGTGACTGTATCAGCCTCAGGCCTTGACCGAGGATTTACTTCTGGCGTAAGAGCCTGAGTAAATAGTGTGACTTTGTCAGATATAGGTTGTGCAAAGGGATATCCTGAGTCCATGGTGTTACCACATCAGCCAGAGGATGTGTCCAGGTCTCTACTGCAGGAAATTAAGCCTAGGTAAATTATACGATTGTATCAGATACATTCTCTGTCCACTGATTTTCTGTTGGAAGTTCAGTTTGGATCCACTGTATAACACTGTCAGATGCAGGCGCTGTCCAGGGACTTACTGCTAGAGAATCAGCCTGGGTCCATAGCATGTCTACATCAGTTGCAGATTGTGTCCATGGATTTACTGCTAGAGAATCAGCCTGGGTCCATGGTATGACTGTGGAAGACACAGTCTCTGTCCAGGGATTCGCTAAAGATTCAACTTGAGTTCATGCTGTGACTGTATCAGTTTCAGCCTCCATCCAGCGATTTACAGCTGAAGAGTCAGCCTGAGTCCATGATGGAGCTGCATCAGCTACGGCGTGTGTCCAGGTGTTTACTTGCGGAGTTTCTGCCTGCCTGCGGAGTTTCTTCCAAGCTGTGACTGTATCAGTCTCATATCGTATCCAGGGATTTATTTCTAGATTTACTTTATTGGTCCCTGTTGAGATAACTGCCAGTTTCAGACTGCCTCCAGGAATTTACTGCTAAAGATTCTGTTGGGGTCCAGGTTGTGACTGTACCCACTTCAGACAATGTCCAGAAATGTAATGATGGGGAATCAGCCTGAGTATACCGCGTGACTATATCAACTACAGGCTGTGTCCATGAATTTACTGCTAGAGATTCCGCTTTTGTCCACTGAGGAACTGTTCCAGCTGCAGTGTCTGTCCAGGGATTTACTGCTGAAGATTCAGCCTGAGTCCATACTGTGACTATGTCAGTTTCAGACTGTGTCCAGGGATTTACTGCTGGGGTCTCAGCCTGAATCCAAGGTGTAGCATCAGCTTCAGCTTTTGTCCAGGGAATTATTTCTGAAGGTTCGCCCTGGGTCCACTGTGTAAGTGTATCAGGTAGAGGCTGTGTCCAAGAATTTGCTGTGAGGGAGTCAGTCTGCGTCCACGGTGTAACAGTATCATTGTCAGACTGCACCCAGGGATTTACTGCTAGAGATTCGGCCTGGGTCCACCATGTGAATGTGTCAGCTATAGTTTTTGTCCATGGATTTATTTCTGAAAGTTCACCCTGAGTGCACTGTGTGACTGTATCAGTTATAGGCTGAGTCCAGAGGTTTACTGCTAGAGATTCAGCCTGAGTCCATGGTGTGACTGTATTAGACACAAGATGTGTCAAGGATGTTACTCCTGGAAATTCAGTCTTTACCTGTGGTGTGATGGTATCAGTTATTTCTGTCCAGTGATTTACTGCTGCAGTTTCACCCTGGGTCAACAATGTGACTGTTTCAGTTTCAGATTGTGCCCAGGGATTTACTTTTGGAGATTCAGCCTGGGTCCAGAGCGTTAATGTACCAGCTTCATTTTTTGCCCCAGGGTTGATTATAGCAATAACTGACTGAATCCAGGGTCTCATCGTGTCACCTTCAGACTGAGTCCACAATCTATCTTTATCACCTTCAAACTCATCCCAGGGCCTGACCGTAAAAGCATCATGTTGTATCCAAGTTTCCACCTTATCGGGTTGGTTCCAGGGCTTGACTATTTTCCTTTGTGGACCGTATCCAGTGGTGGGATGTTTTGATTACTGGCTCTGTCCACAGTGTGACTGTCTCCATTTGAGTCTGGAACCAGTGTTTGACATTTTCAGCTTCAAACTGAGTCCAGGATCTGGCTAGATCACCTTCAGATTGGGCCCAGGAGTGGGCTGTTTCAAATTCTGTCTCGATCCAAGGTTTGCACGTATCCATTTGAGTATTCAACCAAGGTCTGACTCTATCAGATTCAGGCTCAGACCAAGAAATGACTGTCGGAGATTCAGGTTGGCTCCAGGTTCTGATTTTATCAGTTTGTGTTTGCAGCCAAAGTCTGACAGCATCAGCTTCACGCCTAGTCCATGCTGTGACTGTATTAACTTTAGACTGTGTCATGAGTCTGAATGTAGATGATTCAGGCTTTGTCCATTGCTTGATACTACCAGCTTCAGACTGAATCCATGGTCTAACCACGTCAACTTCAGGCTGAGTCCAAGAGTGGAGTGTTTTAAAGTCTGCCTGGGTCCTCGCTCCCATTTGGTCAGGTTTTGTCCAGAACCGAGATCTGGCTGTACCAGCTTCAGGATGGTTCCAGGGTCTGATTGCTTCAGTTTCAGTGTGGGTCCAATATTTGATTGCATCTGCTTCTGGCTGAATCCAATGTCTATCTTTACCTTCTTCAGTCTGAGTTCTGGGTATGACAATTTGGAATTTAGTCTGAATCCAGGGTCTGCTTCCTTTAGTCTGTAACCGTGGTTTGGTTGTATCAGCTTTTAATTGGGTCAAAGGTCTTGCTGATTGCGTTCCTGACTGGGTCCAAGTTTGGACAATGTCAGCTTCAGGCTGAGGTCACGGTCTGATTGTACCAACTTCAGAGTGGATTAAAGGATCATTTACCTTAGTAACTGTATGAACCAAAAGCCATGTTGTATCTTTAGTCTGCATCTGGGGTTTGACTATATAGTGTCATGTTTATTCAATGGACTCCTTCTACCCATTTGACTTAAGGATCTGATCGTACTTGTCTTATACTGGGCCAAAGATGTAATTGTGTTGACTGCAGATGGAGCTCAAGTAAAGTTCCTATTAAGAGTTGATGCAGTCCAAAATTGAGTTGACTTAGATTCAGGGAGAAGCCTGTATTCTTCTGTCTTTTCTATAGGTCCTTGGGACTTAACTATATTTAAGACAGGCTGAAACCAGGGTTCCAAGGTATCAGTTACCATAGGATATTGGGATCTCTCTTCATATAGTATGGAATGAGCCCAGAATCCAATTTTATTAACAATTAAAGGGACCCATCGTTGCAAGTTATAAGTTACTGGTTTAACAACAGCATCAACTCTATCAGCTACATGATGTGTTTGGGTTCTAACACTCTCCTCACTAGATTGAATTTGCATAACTATTCCTGTTTTATCAGGCACAAAATGGGTCCAGGGTCCAACACCAGGTGTAATTTCTAGCCAGGGTCTAGCTAGAAGTTGACCATGGAAAGGAGCCTTACTAGACTGAACTTGAGACTGAACAGTACTAATCTCAGAATGAACTTTTGATCCACCTATGTCACTTGAAAACAGAACATGTGATCCACCAGCATTACCTAACTGTGGAGTATGAAGCCCGGTTATACCACCTAAAGGTTTAACCCAGGATCTTAGTGAATCTGTCATAGTTTGATACTTATATTTCATTGCGTCTCTGTGAGGAAGGTTCCAGGGTGTAGGTATATCAGGTGTTGGAGTGTTCTGAGGTCCGGAAAGAACAGAAGGATCAGAAATATCAGCCACTGGGGTACTCCAGGGCATAGCTGTATGAGAAGGATCCCATGATTTGGCAAGAGGAGAGGTCCAAGATTGTACCATTGGGAATGTGCTAGCGGAGGAGAGCTGACTGCTTTGAAGGCGTAACTGTGTGCTGCCAGGAAAAGAGTCTCCGTTATCTGACCCAAAAAATACTGGAGGAGGATTTCAGTGCTGTCTGTTCGGTGGGAAAGTACCTAATCTTCTCCTCCATGACTGTTCAGAGAATCCATGGGAGGTCAAAATGGTAGAGGCCCTGTTCAGGCTAAGCCTGTCTTGTATACCACGTTCTACCCCAGGAGAAAAACTGCAGGGTAGAGAAAAAATAGGATCCAGTGGCTTCTGGGATGCCTTGATAAGCCATCTCATCCAAGATAGGCAGGGGGCTGTCTTGATCACAAGAACTGGGTCGTAACAGGCCACTGAGGACTCACTGACCAGGCCTACCAGTTCCCAGTGGTTGCCAAAGAGACAGAGAACAGGACTACCCTGCTGTGTCTGAATAAGGCAACAAAGATAACCCATATATATATGAGATAGATAGGCATATATTAAATATATAAGTAACATATCCACAGTACATATAGGTATATAATATAAGTGAATTATAAGATACATATTTATACATTATGTATATGCTTAACATTGTTTATAAGTACATTAAAATATATAAGGTTTATATTTTTTTCTACCACATATAAATTCCAAATGACATGACAAACATGTGCCTACTTCAAGGAGGTCCATTAAATGACTTAGGTACAAATAACCATAACGCTGGTTATTTGAGGAAATGATTAAAAGAGGACAATAGTAGGGGGAATTTAGAGAAAATTATAAAAAGTAAACTACATATTCAGCAACTTTATTTGGATGTCACTTATTATCCCCTTAGCTGGGTATTTCTAAGCAGACTACCTCTACTGCTTTTAGTCTGGTTCAAGCTATCATTCCTGCTTCCTTCTCACCCATCCTTATCCCACCATTTGTTCTCATCCAAGCAGGCAGAATGACACTCAGAGTAAAGGCCAAGGGCTTTATGTTGTTACCCCCTGATCTCAACGCTTAACAGTTTTCCTTTGTTCATTTTGCTACAATCCAAGAATCGTAACCTCCTGTTATTTCCATAGTTTCAAAGATTATTTTTAGTAAGTTCTCTACTTCTCAATGAAAATATTCCAGCTTTATTTTATTTTCTTTTACTTTTTTTTTAAACATCTTTATTGGAGTATAATTGCTTTATAATGGTGTGTTAGTTTCTGCTGTTTAACAAAGTGAATCAGCTATACATATGCATATATCCCCATATCCCCTCCCTCTTATGTATCCCTCCCACCCTCCCTATCCCACCCCTCTAGGTGGTCACTAAGTACCATCCAGCTTTCTTTTTGATCTTAAGAATAAATGTCTCTATGCATCTTCTTTTACATAGTGATGATATACGTTTACATATATCTATATGATTATGTAATCCTCATAAAGATTACATCTGTGAATTGCAGTGGAAAAAACTTTCTTTTTTTTAAAATTTAATTTAATTTAGTTTTTATACAGCAGGTTCTTATTAGTTATCTATTTTACATTAAACTGTTTTTATGTATCGTTTAACGTGACATCTACCCTCTTAAATTTTTAAGTGTATTGTATAAGATTTGTCAATCTGTATACAGTATGTTGTACAGCATATATCCAGAATTTATTCATCTTGCATAAATGAAAGTGTACATATTTTTCATAGAATTTTACACACATTTTTATATGTCCCCCCAAAGGTAACTGCCCTTATACAGTAAGTACCCAGCAGTCTTCTGGATGACTCCAGATGCAAAAATTGTTACTTTCAGTCGGCTGGATATGTTGATGGTGGCAGAATGAGAGGTCCACCAGCTTAACTGACAACTTCTTGATACTGTTCCCAGAGTGACCGTGGTCTGAAGGAACAGATATAGGAAGGATTGTGAGATACGGGTTATTATGTCTCTTAAGTATTTTATACCATAGCTTCCTAAGATTTTTACAGTATATCTTTCAATTTTTTTAATTACATAAAATTCCTGAAATACCCTCACTTCTTTGCTTCCATCTCAGCTCATATACACTTATGTTATACACTCTTGGAATTTGTAGCTGTTCCCAAATCCTTGCTAAACAGAATAATAGAACACAGAATAATTGTAACCATTGATTGTTACTTTACTTCCTTAAGGACTCAGTTGTTTCTCCCTGTAAAGTGGAGTAATATGGATTTAATTATTAATAGTTTTTAAACTTTCCATTTTATTTTCTGCTTCATTTGCTTTTTTATATTAATTTCTAAACTACAGTTATGATACAACAGACCATAACTTTTGTGGCTTACTCTGATATTGGTATACCCTGCAGTGTCTGTATGAGCAGTTATAACAGCTCTTCCAGAAGATGTTATAAGTGTGAGAAAGCAGTATTTCTTCCCTCCTGATAGGGTATTGCAGGATGACCACCGCTGTGTCTCCTTTGACTTGATCTTTTCCAGTCTATAGCCATGTAAGATACCTTCTTGGCCCGTGACTCCTGAAATGTCAGAGTTTAAATGTTTCCTAAGGGAAAAGAAAAATAAAGAACATAATAAAATTAGAGTGAGAAAAACATCCATTTAAGCCAAAATGTCTGCCAGTATAAGGTCTTTTACTTACTTAGCAATATAATCCAACAAATTTCTACTTTATATCCCTGTAAACTGAAGTTCTACATTACACACTGAATACAATTTTGAGTTTTAGAACTTCAAGCTTCATTTTTAATATATTTTCCAAAGAAGATAAAAGTCCTTTTAATGCATCAAAATCCAAAGCCAATATAGTTAATTGTAATGAAGCAAATATAAAAAATAAACATAACTATGATTCCCTTATGGCTCTAGGTATACTTAAAGTTTAGTCAGACAGCTGGCTATGGAGAGGATCCACCACCGACTCATGAATAATAATGCCCTGGCGGGTTTCAGCCATGGATACTAGCCATGGGGTGTCACTGGATGCTGACGGTGGGGCAGTCATTGGGGTCGATGAGCTTAACCACTGCTTTTGAGAATTAGGTACTAAAAGGGTCAGATAGGGAGGGGAAGAGGTAAACATAACATGAAAAACAACATCTTGTTGAATGACTAATGAGATTTGTCATCCTACATTTTTTATTTGATGAAGATGGAAAAGAGGAGAATACAGAGAAGAGTGAGAAGGGATAAAGGTTGCAAAAATGGAAGATTAAGTGAAAGAGAAGAATGAATAAGAAATAGGAAATGAGATTAAAAAAATAATGAGAAAAACAGAAGATCTTTTAAGAGGTTAAGGAAAAACAAAAGTATCTTCCCCAGTACTAAGACAAAAAAGAGGAGAATAATTCCAGGTATCTATAACTTACTACCACATCAGTGAAAAAACAATCCCCAAAACTGGTAGAAGCAAAGTGGAGCTTTCATGTTGGCTCACGTGTATGTGAATGCAAGAGAGGATTCTAGTGGAATAGCTCTCAAGGTTGAGACTGAGATTACAGAGTACAGACTGTCTGACATCACAATAACTACTAGTGAGATAGCTACCTTCCTTCTATCACAATTAATCAACTAGAAATGGTATCCGTAAGAAATTTAATGAAGTTAAGTATTTTTAAATTAAAATTTTTATCTACCTCGATATTAACTTTCATTTTTGGAATGGGCCAAGCAATATCCCAGTTCCACACCATGAAAAAATTATGGTCTATTTGGGCATTACCACGTGGCTTTCTTTACCTACTACATACTACTTATTAATTAAAGGAATTAGGTAGGCCTATATGACCTGACATAGAAGTTAATGAAATACTGATTGATTATAATTTAAAATAATTTACAGATATGAATACACAAATGATACCATATTTTATTTATACACTTATTCACACGCCCATACCTACTTACTCATCGCTCTCAACTCAGGAACACTTATCGTATAAATTTGTAGAAAATTATCTCAAGACCTAAGTTCACTTTGCTATGATGGCAATCTGGGGCAAAGAGAAACTATTCAATCATTGTTTGCCAAAGTCCTCACATAGAATGTGCTATATACGGAACACATAAACATGAGGAAAGAAGCTTTCACCCTAATTGAATTTTCAATTTAGGGGAAGAATATGTTATTTAAGGTGAATTTCTGCTGGCCAATCCAGTATAAAATCAATTATATAAGAATAAATTTATATTTCATATCATATGAGTCATGAGGTAGCAGCTAAGTCAGCTTTATGATTTTATCAGAAATCTGAGTTCATTCTATCTACTTGGAAATTTTTGTACTTGACATTCATCCTCGAGATGACGAAAGAGGCTTTCTCTATTCCAAAGAAGAAATGAAATAGGGCAAAATCTCATACCTTCCAGCTGAGTCAGACATTTAAGTCTCAATAAGTAGCCTTTTCTGACACTTCCAATGCTCCCCATTGTATTTCTCCCTTTATTTCGTACTCTGTGCAAGGAACTACTCTTATCAATTCAGCTTTACAATAACACTCAGAAACATTTTAAAGTAATAAATTTGTAAAAATGACCACTCACAAACAAGAGGAGCACAATGTTATAATAATGAACTATGGAAAAACTATGGATGTTAAACTTATGCTTGAATTAAAATCTGAAGGATGAGTAAAAATCAAGCAAACAAAATTTGAGAAGGGAGTTACTACTCTTTAAATAACTTGTTTAGAGGAAAGAAAGCATGTGGTATCCAAGGTATTTAAAGAGAGCCAGTTAAAAGAAAGTAAAAAAAACAAGAGAGGGGGAAGCATCATAAGGGCAGAGAAGGAGATGCTTACTCAATATAACCCTGTGAGAAATTCTCAGCGCCCCCTCTTCTTCCAGCAGTGGTCATGAAGTTTTATACTGGGTTTTAAATTATTTTTAAAGGTAACAGAAAAATATTCAAGGGCTGAGGTGATATCAAGATGGCAAACTAGGAAGCTCCAGGATCCCATCCCGCATTCCAACACCAACTCAACAGTAATATAGTACTTCAAATGCCTTTGTGGGAGCTCTAGAAACCAGTCAGGATCTGCAGCAACCAAGCAAGTGCACAATCAGAAAAATCCACACTCAGGATCTTAAGAAATTCCATAGCGCTCTTGTCCCAACTCCTCCCAGTCTCAAAACCCTGCAATTGGAAAGAAACACCCTATCCCTGGTTCCTCCTACAGGATGGAAGAAAAAAAAAAAACAACGAAATGTTTGCCATTTTATGGACTGATGGTAGCCAAAGGGTTGGTTTCTGTCCTTACTGACTGAAAGCTCAGAAAGGGTTGGAAGCATGGTTTGGATATAGGTTGGAGGCCACTGAACAATGGCAGGTGCCACAGCATGTGAATACTGCCGGAATAGTAAAGACCTGCAAATGGCTGAGTACGAGAGATTACGGGAACAGGAATATAATGGAACATCTCAGGCCCTAGGAGAAACAAGACTGGGCCTCTTAGAAAAATAAGACATGTAAAAGTAGATGTATATAGGAAACAATTGACAAAAAACTACATGTGGAAGCCTACAGAGGCACATACCCAGAAAAGGCCTGAGAAGACCCAAATCTTCTCTCCATGATAGTTAGTAAATGTCTTCTCCTGCACCAACCCGGACTGCAATGTTTATTACAAATGCCAGATTTTCAAAAAAGAGATAAAAAACCAAGACAAAAATCAAACAAACAAACAAAAACAATACAACAGGAAAGCATGGCCTATTCAAAGGAACAAAATAAATCTCCAAAAACCAACAATTCAGATATTAAATCTTTGGACTTATTTGACAAACAGTTTATATTTTCTGCATTATTGAGATTGTTTGGCATATAACAATAAATAAAGTGTACAATGTGTTCATTTAATACACATATGCTAGAGATGATTCCCAACAAAGAGTTAGCTAACTCCTCCATCATATCACATAGTTAACCATTTCTTTCTGTGGTAAGAACAGTTATGACCTACTCTCTTAGCAAGTTTCAAATGCACAATACAGTATTAATTACAGTAACCATGCTGTATCTTGATCCTGCCACAGCTAATTCATGTTATAACTGGAAGTCTGTACCCTTTGACCAACATTTGCCCATTTTCCCCACTCCCTAAGCCCCTGGTAACTACAACCCTATCTGTTTCTATGAGTTCCGTTTATCTAGTTTCCCTATATAAGCAGTTACGGTATTTTGCTTTCTCTGCCTGACTTAATTAGGATAATACCCTTGTGGTTCATCCATGTTGCCTTGCCAAATGGAAGAATTTCTTTCTCCCTCATGACTGAATAATACTACACTGTATAGACAGATAGATAGATAACATGATGAATGGGTAAAGATGCAGCGTTTTCTTCATCCATTCATCCCATTAATGGGCATAGATTGTTTCCACCTCTCTCTCTCTCTCTCTTTTTTTTTTTTGGTTGCATCGTGCAGCATGCAAGATACTAGTTCCCCAATCAGGGACTGAATGCTCTTGAAGCACGGAGTCCTAATCACTGGACCACCAGGGAATTCCCTGTTTCCGTATCTCGACTATTGTTTCTATATCTTGACTGTTGGAGATATTGCTTTGTATTTTCTTTCTATATATCCATAGAAGCTCAGTTCCTGGATCATATGGTAGCTCTATTCCTAATTTTTTGAGGAACCTTCATACTGTTGTCCATAGTGGTTACACCAACTTACCTTCCCACCGACAGTGTAGGAGGTCTCCCTTCCTCCACACCCTCTCCATTACTTGCTATCTCTTGTCTTTTTGATGACATTATAGCCACCCTAACAAGTATGCAATAATCCTAACAAGTATGCAATAATTGCTCATTGTAGTTCTGTTTTGCATTTTGATGATGATTACCAGTGTTGAACATCTTTACACGCTCTTGTTGGCCATCTTATGTCTTCTTGGGAAAAATTTCTATTTAGTTCCTCTGCCCAGTTTTTAATCACATTGTTTATTTACTTTTTTTTGGCATTGAGTTATATGAGTTCTTCACATACCTTGTATGTTAACCCCTTATTAGATGTATGACTTACAGATATCTTCTCTCGTTCCATACATGGCCGTTTCATTTGTTGTTTCTTTTGCTGTGCAGAAGCTTTTTAGTTTAATGTGATCCAATTTGTTAAGTTCTGCTTTTGTTGACTGTGCTTTTGGTGTCATATACAAAACAATTATTGCCAACCCCAATATCAAGGAGGTGTTTCCCCTATATTTCCATCTAAGAGTTTTATCGTCCCAGTTCTTATAGACTTACTTAAATCTGTAATTCATTTCAAGTTAATTTTTGTGAATAGTGTAAGATAGGAGTAAAATTTCATTTTTCTCCTTGTGGTTATCAGTTTTCCCAACACCATTTATTGAAAAGACCATTCTTTCCCCATTCAGCATTTTGGTTCCCCTGTCAAATATTAGTTGGGAGATTTATTTCTGAGTTCTTGATTCTGTTCCACTGATCTAGGTGTCTGCTTTTATGCCAGTATTATAGTCTTTTGATTACTCTAGCTCTGTGATACTTTGGAATCAGGAAGTGTGATGCCTCCAGCTTTGTTCTTCTTTCTCAGGATTGCTTTGGCTACTCAGGGTTTCTGTTCTTCTGTAAAAATTTTAGAATTTCTTTTTCTATTTCTATAATAAAAGACA
>NW_021697151.1:0-2411 GCF_005190385.1 Monodon monoceros | reverse complement strand
GAAAAGAAGAAGTAAAGCTGTCACTGTTTGCAGATGACATGATACTATACAAAGAGAATCCTAAAGATGCTACCAGAAAACTACTAGAGCTAATCAATGAATTTGGTAAAGTAACAGGATACAAAATTAATGCACAGAAATCTCTGGCATTCCTATACACTAATGATGAAAAATTTGAAAGTGAAATCAACAAAATGCTCCCATTTGCCGTCGCAACAAAAAGAATAAAATATCTAGGAATAAACCTACCGAAGGAGACAAAAGACCTGTATGCAGAAAATTATAAGCCACTGATGAAAGAAATTAAAGATGATACAAATAGATGGAGAGATATACCATGTTCTTGGATTGGAAGAATCAACATTGTGAAAATGACTCTACTACCGAAAGCAATCTACAGATTCAATGCAATCCCTATCAAACTACCACTGGCATTTTTCACAGAACTAGAACAAAAAATTTCACAGTTTGTATGGAAACACAAAAGACCCCGAATAGCCAAAGCAATCTTGAGAACGAAAAACAGAGCTGGAGGAGTCAGGCTCCCTGACTTCAGACTATACTACAAAACTACAGTAATCAAGACAGTATGGTATTGGCACAAAACCAGAAATAGAGATCAATGGAACAGGATAGAAAGCCCAGAGATAAATCCACACACATATGGTCACCTTATCTTTGATAAAGGAGGCAGGAATGTACAGTGGAGAAAGGAAAGCCTCTTCAATAAGTGGTGCTGGGAAAACTGGACAGGTACACGTAAAAGTATAAGATTAGGTCACTCCCTAACACCATACACAAAAATAAGCTCAAAATGGATTAAAGACCTAAATGTAAGGCCAGAAACTATCAAACTCTTAGAGGAAAACATAGGCAGGACACTCTATGACATAAATCACAGCAAGATCCTTTTTGACCCACCTCCTAGAGAAATGGAAATAAAAACAAAAATAAACAAATGGGACCTAATGAAACTTCAAAGCTTTGCACAGCAAAGGAAACCATAAACAAGACCAAAAGACAACCCTCAGAATGGGAGAAAATATTTGCAAATGAAGCAACTGACAAAGGATTAATCTCCAAAATTTACAAGCAGCACATGCAGCTCAATATCAAAAAAACAAACAACCCAATCCAAAAATGGGCAGAAGACCTAAATAGACATTTCTCCAAAGAAGATATACAGACTGCCAACAAACACATGAAAGAATGCTCAACATCATTAATCATTAGAGAAATGCAAATCAAAACTACAATGAGATATCATCTCACACCAGTCAGAATGGCCATCATCAAAAAATCTAGAAACAATAAATGCTGGCGAGGGTGTGGAGAAAAGGGAACACTCTTGCACTTTTGGTGGGAATGTGAATTGGTACAGCCACTATGGAGTACAGTATGGAGGTTCCTTAAAAAACTACAAATAGAACTACCATATGACCCAGCAATCCCACTACTGGGCATATACCCTGAGAAAACCATAATTCAAAAAGAGTCATGTACCAAAATGTTCACTGCAGCTCTGTTTACAATAGCCAGGAGATGGAAACAACCTAAGTGTCCATCATCAGATGAATGGATAAAGAAGATGTGGCACATATACACAATGGAATATTACTCAGCCATAAAAAGAAGCAAAATTGAGCTATTTGTAATGAGGTGGATGGACCTAGAGTCCGTCATACAGAGTGAATTAAGTCAGAAAGAGAAAAACAAATACCGTATGCTAATACATATATAGGGAATCTAAGGAAAAAAATGTCATGAAGAATCTAGGGGTAAGATAGGAATAAACACACAGACCTACTAGAGAATGGACTTGAGGATATGGGGAGGGGGAAGGGTAAGCTGTGACAAAGCAAGAGATTGCCATGGACATATATACACTACCAAACATAACATAGATAGCTAGTGGGAAGCAGCCGCATAGCACAGGGAGATCAACTCGGTGCTTTGTGACCACCTAGAGGGGTGGGATAGGGAGGGTGCGAGTGAGGGAGACGCAGGAGGGAAGAGATATGGGAACATATGTATATGTATAACTAATTCACTTTGTTATAAAGCAGAAACTAACACACCATTGTAAAACAATTATACCTCAATAAAGATGTAAAAAAAAAATACGAAAACAATCCATCCCTTGGGAAACAAAATGAATGAAAATGTATTGGCCTCTTTCATTACCCCAACAATAATAGGACTTCCTATTGCTATCTTCATTGCTCTAGTCCCAAGCATTGTATTCCTCACTCCTAACCCACGAATCCACAACCGCATCATTTCTTTTTTTTTTAAAATACAAATTTATTTATTTAATTTATTTTTTTAGGCTGCGTTGGGTCTTGATTGCTGCACATGGGCTTTCTCTAGTTGCAGTAAGCAGGGGCTACTCTTCGTTGCGGTGTGCAGGC
>NW_021697150.1:0-1079 GCF_005190385.1 Monodon monoceros | reverse complement strand
CCTAAAAGCCAGCTTGGTTACTCTTTGAACATGTTGCCAATTTTCATCTGTAAGATAACACGCTATATTGTATGAATGAAAGTGTTACATCTAATTATTTGATCTGCCTGTCTTATGTTAGTCAGTGGAGAAATATTTATTGAGCTCCACACAGATGAGTAATTTTAGAAACCATGTTAGTAGGGAAACATCCAAGGGTGGAATAAGTGCTAAGCCTCTAAAAACTGTTCTCTCTTTTCTTAAAACTCCCGGAAGGCAGGAAATACCCTGTGTTTTTCTATATGTGCCTTGTGCAGTGCTCACCCTCAAATGACACTAAACTAGAACAAAGAAAACCTTAAAGAAGAGCCATGATTCAAAACTAAAATTAATTAGTATGTCACAGTTCATAAAGTACTTCCCTTACGGACGAGGAAAGCAAGTTTCAGTAAGGATAAGCAATGCAGGTACTAAAATAGAGACTGGGGTTAAAACCAAACATGATCTTGTTAACATGTGTTTATATGTGTGATTAAGGCCAAGCCTTTGCCCATCTACCCACAAATTATAGGTAAGATGTTACAAACTCATATTATGGAACCTGACTCTTAAAACATTTTATTGCCCAGAGTGTAGTGAGGTACAGACTTCATTCACCATGCTATTGCTTCTTTGCAACATACACACCCACCATTTGTCCTGGTGGGACATGGTTCTCATTCTTGGATTTTGTAGCCCTCTCTAAAATGTAACAAAAACTCTTTGGAAACAACTAAAAATGATTCTCTCCTTTGAACTGACCTTCAGATCACCTCTTTCTGTAAGTTTTTCTCAATCATTTACACTCTACAAAATAATAGTGATTAAATTCCTCGTTCACTAACTCTCTGGTAACTTCCATACTTCAGCATGAATATAATTGAACCTTTTTACTGTGTTTCTGTTAAATATTTGCGTGCATAAATATATGTACACTCTGCTACGTCTCCAATGATAGCTTCTTAATAACTGAGACATTTCAGGCATTTAATTCAGATGTATGCACCATTTGAGTACTCACTAAATAAAAATATATACAATGCTTTTACTCTAATAAGTTC
>NW_021697149.1:9376-12054 GCF_005190385.1 Monodon monoceros | reverse complement strand
GGTGAGCGTACGTGTTAGGGTACGGGTTAGTGTTAGCGTTCGGATTAGGATTAGGGGACCGGTTAGGGTAAGGGTTTGGGTAAGGGTTAGCGTTAGGGTTAGGGTTAGGGGATGGGGATGGTTTACGGTACAGATAAGGGTATGACAACGGTTTAGGTTGAGAGTACATGTTAGGGTACAGGTTAGTGTTAGCGTACGTGTTAGGATTAGGTGACGGTTTAGGGTAAGGCTTTGGGTAAGAGTTAGGGTTAGGGTTTGCTAGGGTTATGGGACGGGGACGGTGGAAGATACAGGTTAGGGTACGACAACGGTTTAGCATGAGCGTATGTGTTAGGATACGGGTTAGTGTTACCGTACGGGTTAGGATTAGGGGACGGATTAGGGTAAGGCTTCGGGTAAGGGTTAGGCTGAGACATAAGGCTGGACACTTCGGGCTGATGGCATTTGTGAGGTTCGGTGAGCAAATGCAGACCCTTTGAAGTCATACTGCATGGTACACATTCCATGGGTCCGAAGTCTCCAGGTTTTAGGGATTCTTCCTTCAGCTAAAACATGCATGGGAAACCCAGAGTACGGTCCACCGTGTCATTGGGAAACGTTATCAAATGCATCTCAGTTTTCGTCCCCTGGTACTCGGGTTCAACATTCCAGACGCTTTACTAACACTCTCCCCACTTGGAGAGTCAGTGCCTTTCACCTCGTGTTTGGCACAGTTTGCAATTTTTGCGCAAGATGAACAGGAATTGGGAGATCCAATGAGAGACTAGCTGTAGGTGTCTGCACGGGCAAATGTAACGCTCATTTCCCACCAGGAAGAGGAATTAACCAAAGGCTCAGCGTGCCCTGCCAGAAACAGATTAGGACCTGAAGCAATCCTGCGGTTTTGCGGTCAGCTGACAAGAAAGCGAGTTGAAGAAAAGAGCTCAAGGGCACTGTAATCCACAAACCTGCAGAGTTATGAATGATAGCTATCGTCCAAAAATATATTCAAGTAAGTCTGCGAAGAGGACTTGAAAGCGGGGCAGAATTTCAGGAAAACGATTTCAGGGGGTAGACTGGAATTGCACTTAAAGCATAGGAAAAGAGGCAGAATGTCGACAATGATGCACTTGGCCAAAAAGAGCATATGGGTTTTTTCCTGAATATATTCAGGAAAAAACGCATACGCACTTTTTGGCCAACCAAGCAAGCGTGTAAAAGAAATCTGCACTACAATGAAGTCTCACTGCCCCCCTGTCAAAAGAGCCATGTGAAAAAAGTGTAAAAGAAGGCATCATTGAAGACTAATACAGAATACCAAGTCCTGGTTGTTGGTAGAATGACCAGCAGGGTATAGGATTTAGGAACTACTGGAGGTATATCCTCAGTTGCTTCACTGACTCTCCTGACATCCATTACCTTGACTGCTGCAGCCCATGGGGCTCTCAAGGTCAGGCCAATACCAGGATATGGAGCTCACCCAGGCAGGTACCCCACCCCCACACCATCCCACAGGGCCCTCGTGTTCAGGCCCCTCCCAGGATATGGGGTTCCCTTGGCAGGTCCCCTGCAGCTCATGGGGTTCTCGTTGTCAGGTCCCTCCCAGGATACAGAGCTACCCTTGCATGTTCCGTGGCAAGTCTGGGCAAACAGGAACCGTGCACATAGCGCACATTGCAAAGCACTCCCAGCTCACCTGTCGCTCAGATCTGACACAGAGCACCTCAGAGCAGTACTTGAACTAACAAACAGCAGCTCCAAAAAGTCTGTGACCTTGGGGATCACTCTGTGCGGCCTCCCTCCACCTGGTCTTCCAGAGACTTCCACTGCACCCGGGGCACCAGGCCTCTGTCTCCACCCACCACCCTCCCCTCCTCTCCCCGACTCCTGGGTTCCTCTCATTAGGAGAGGGTTTTCTTGAAGTTGTCTCCCACTCATGGGCCAGATAAAATGATTAGAAAACAAGCCAGAGCTACAGCTCCTTGTCTATCCTGACTCTCAGGAGCCCACACCTGTTCCTTGGACCTGGCCGATTCAGCAAGTTCCATTTTCTGCAACTGTGAGACCCTGAGGGGTGATGATTGGCTGACCTGGGCAGCCTGACCATGCCGGCCAGACCTCCCCAGGTGTGCCTGGGTTGAGATCGATATAAACACCACTCCAGGCAGCAAGAGCCCCTGCAGCTGTGCCTGACGCCATTTTCTCTGCCCTCTCAACAGTCTCGGGGCTGGGCAGGTGGGAGGGAGTGACAGGCCACGGATTTGTGGGTGGCCCAGTGTGAGTGGGGCTCTGCTGGAGTTTCTGTAGCAGTTGTCAAGATGCCACCTGCTAAAGAAGAGGATGTGTCACCCATACCTGCCGCTGGAATTTCTTCCTGGGGAGAGGTGAGGAAGGAAGAAAGCAGTGGGGGCCAGGACAGGAGGGGTATCTCAGGCAGGGAAATGGAAAGCTTCCAGAAGAGTACCCAGGGCCAGGGCCATCCTGGCTGGCCTGC
This sequence comes from Monodon monoceros, assembly GCF_005190385.1. Taxonomy (NCBI): domain Eukaryota; kingdom Metazoa; phylum Chordata; class Mammalia; order Artiodactyla; family Monodontidae; genus Monodon; species Monodon monoceros. The sequence continues at coordinate 9,581 of NW_021697149.1, read as the reverse complement.
AGGCATCAAGTCGGCCGGCATGCTGTCGCTCGTGTGGCTCCATGGCCCTTCCTCTAGGCTTTCAATTCCTTGTACATATTCAGGTGTTTTACCTGGGAAGGGTGGGAACATTTCAGCAGCAGCTGGCCTGGGGCTCGGCCCACATTTACTCACAGATGCCTCGGCATGGTCCCCCAGCTTTGCAATGAGGACGCTTGTTGCGTGG
>NW_021697149.1:0-9276 GCF_005190385.1 Monodon monoceros | reverse complement strand
GGCACGGTCCCCCAGCTTTGCAATGAGGACGCTTGTTGCGTGGGGCCTGCTGGCTGAATGGGAGATGATTCCCCACCACTGACCAACTTCAGAATTGTTTACAACTGGAGCAAGTGCCCTGATACGGTTTTCCTCTGGGTAACTGGTGGGTTCTGTTTTTCTTTTTCTTTTTTTCGTTTTTGGTTCAAGGTAGATTTTATTCCTCTTTTCTGTATTTACAGATATATGCATGGAAATAATTTATTCATATAAATACATGTATGTGAAGGGCAGAATATTTTTTCTGTTTTACTTTTTTTAATTTTATTTTTTTTAATTTTTAATTTTATTTTATTTTTTATACAGCAGGTTCTTTATGGTTATCTGTTTTATACATATAAATGTATACATGCCAATCCCAATCTCTCAACTCCTCCCACCACCATCCCACCAACAGCTTTCCCCCCTTGGTGTCCATACGTTCGTTGTCTACATCTGTTGCTCTATTTCTGCCTTGCAAAACGTTTCATCTGTACAATTTTTCTAAGTTCCACATATATGCATTAATATACAAGATTTGTTTTGTTTTTTTCTTTCTGACTTACTTCACTGTGTATGGCAGTCTCTAGATCCATCAACGTCTCTACAGGTGACCCAATTTCATTCCTTTTTATGGCTTAGTAATATTCCATTTTATATATGTACCACATCTTTATGCATTCGTCTGTCTGTGGGCATTTAGGTTGCTTCCATTACCTGGATATTGTAAATAGTGATGCAACGATCATTGCGCTGAATGTCGTTTTTTAATTTATGGTTTTGTCTGGGTATATGACCAGTAGTGGGATTGCTGTATCATATGGTAATTCTATTGTTAGTTTTATAAGAAACTCCATAATGTTCTCCAGAGTGACTGTATCAATTTACATTCCCAACAATCGTGGAAGAGGGTTCCATATCTCCACACCCTTTCCAGCATTTGTTGTTTGTAGATTTTTCTGATGATGCCCATTCTAACCAGTGTGAGGTGATACACCATGGATGAGTCTATTTCGTTGAGCAAGGAGTAGGTCTTGTCTATTACATATTTGGCTTATGGAAAGGTATCTGTGCTAATTTCAATCTCTGGTTTTATACAGCACCCCAACTCAACTTTCCCCTTAAGCAAGCATAAGTTTTTTATCTAAATGTGAGACTCTGTTCGGTTTTGTAATCCAGTTCATGTGGAGCCAAGTTTACACTCCCTCTATTAGTGATATCTTATGATAACTATCTTTCTCTGTGTGACATATTTCTCTTAGAATCATCGTGCTTAAATCCACTCAATTTGCTGCTACAGGCCTGATGACATTGATTTCATTGCTGAGTGATATTCCATTGTACGTAAGTAGCACAACTTCTTTATCCATTTTTTTCTTTCTGGGATATTTAATGTGCACTGGACTCAAGGTTCTTGTAAACACAGCAGCCCTAAATTTTGTGTTGGCTGTGTCTTGTTGATTTTAATATTCCTAAGCTATAGGGCCATAAGTGGAAGTGACCTAGGCTCTGTAGCTTTGTTTTTTAGATGTTTCAGGATACATCATAAACATCTCCAGAGTGTCTGTTGACAATTGACATCCCACCCATCAGCATAACAAGGCTCCCTGTTCTCCATGGCCTGTCCTGTGTTTCTTGTTTTTACACTTTTTTCAGATGGCCATTTTGACGAATGGGAAAAGAGGCTTCATTGCAGTGCGGATTTCCATTGCTCGAGTGCTTGGTTGACAAAAAAGGGTTTATGCGTTTTTTCCTGAATGTATTCAGGAAAAAATGCATACGCTCTTTTTGTCCAAGTGCATCACTGTCAAAGATCTGCTGCTTTTCATATGCTTTAAATGCAATTCAAATCTACCTCCTGAAATCTGATTCCTGCAATTCTGCCTCGTTTTCAAGTCCTCTTTTCAGCCTTACTTCAATATATTTTTGCCAATAGCTGTCATTTATAACTCTGCAGGTTTGTGAATTACAGTGCCCCTGATTTCCTTTCTTAACTCGCTTCCTTTTGAGCTGGCCACAAAACCGCAGGTTTGCTTCAGGCTGTAATCTGGTTCTGGCACGGCATGCTCAGCGTTTGGTTAATTCCTCTTCCTGGTGGGAAATGAGAGTTAATGTGCCCGTCCAGACACCTGCCTCATTCCCAGCCCCTTGGTGATGTGTGTCCTCTGGTTCGAGACCACATGTGCTGGGTTCCTCACCTTTCAATGATGTGGCCCCAATGGTGTGAGGAAACTCCTGCCTGGTTCCCATCCCCTTGGTGATGTGGGCCCTCTGGTGAGAGTCTGATCCTGGCTGGGTTCCTCACCCTTCTGTGAGGTGGGCCCTCTGCTCTTAGGTAAATCCTGCCTGGCTTGCTCCCGTTGCCTTGGAGACGTAGGCCCTCTGGTGGCAGTTGGAGTCTGCTGGGAGCCTCCTCTCCTCAGTGATGAGTGCCCTCTGGCGTCAGGTTCTAACTGCTGTGCTCCCCACGTTTTCTGATGTGACCCCAGTGATGCCAGGACACTCCTGCCAGGTTCCCATCTCCATTGGGATGTGGGCCTTCTGCTCTGAGGTCCCAACGCCTGGGTTCCTTACAGTTTCATGGTGTTGGCTCTCTGATGTTAGTTCACTCAGGCCTAGATCCCATAGCCCCTGTGCTCTGGGCCGCCTGCTGCGAGGTTCGAACTGCTGGATTCCTCACCTTTTTTATTCTTTGTGCCCTGTGTTGTGAGGCTCCTCCTGCCTTCCTCACTCCCCCCGTTGGTGATGTAAGTCCTGTGGTTTGAGGCTACATGTGCCGGTTTCCTCACCTTTTAGTGATGTGGCCCCACTGGTGTGAGGACACTCCTGCCTGGATCCCATCCCCTTGGTGATGTGGGCCATCTGGTGAGAGTCTGATCCTGGCTGGATACCTCACACTTCTGGGAGGTGGGCTCTCTGCTGTGAGGTCACTCCTGCCTGGCTGGCACACGTCACCTTGGCCAAGTGGGCCCTCTGGTTGCAGTTGGAGCGGGATGGGAGCCTCCTCCCCTCGGTGATGAGGGCCGTCTGGCGTCAGGCCCTAACTGCTGGGCTCCCCACGTTTTCTGATGTGCGCCCACTGGTGCGATGACACTCCTGCCAGGTTCCCATCCCCATGGGGATGTGGGCCTTCTGCTCTGAGGTCCCAATGGCTGGGTTGTTCACAGTATCATGATGTGGGCCCTCTGCTGTGAGTTCACTGCGGCCTAGATCTCATAGACTGGGTGACCTGGGCCGCCTGCTGGGAGCTTCCAATTACTGGATTCCTCACCTTTTTATTCTATGGGCCCTGTGTTGTAAGGCTACTCCTGCCTGCCTCACTCCGAGCCCCTTGGAGATGTGGGTCCTCTGCTTTGAGGCCACATGTGCTGGGTTCCTCACCTTTCTATGATGTGACCACATTGGTGTTAGGACACTCCTGCGTGGTTCCGATCCCCTTGGTGATGTGGGCCCTCTGGCGAGAGTCTTATCCTGGTTGGTTTCCTCACCCTTCTGTTAGGTAGGCCCTGTGATGTGAGGTCACTCCTGCCTGACTGGCACACGTCATCTTGGCGACGTGGGCCCTCAATTGTGTGTTGGTGCCTGCTGGGAGTCTCCTTCCCTCGGTAATGAGGGCTCTCTGGCATCAGGCCCTAACTCTTGGGCTCTCAAAATTTTCTGATGTGCGCCCTGTGGTGCGAGTACACTCCTGTCAGGTTCCCAAACCCATGGGAATGTGGGCCTTCTGCTCTGAGGTCCCAACGTCTGGGTTTCTCACAGTTTCATGATGAGGGCCCTCTGGTGTGAGTTCACTCACCCTGGATCCCATAGCCTCGCTACTCCAGGCCACCTGCTGGGAGGTTCCAACTGCGAGATTCCTCACTTTTTTTATTCTATGGGCCCTCTGTTTTGAGGCTCCTCCTGCCTGCCTCATTCCCATCCCCTTGTTTATGTGTGTCCTCTGATTAGAGGCCACGTGTGCTGGGTCCCTCACCTTTCAATGATGTGGACCCACTGGTGTGAGAATACTTGTGCCTGGTTCCCATCCCCTTGGTGATATGAGCCCTCTGGTGAGAGTCTGATCCTGGCTGGGTTCCTCACACTTCTGTGAGGTGGGCCCTCTGCTGTGAGGTCACTCCTGCCTGGCTTCCCATTGCCTTGGTGACATCGGCCCTCTGGTGGCAGTTGGAACCTACTGGGAGCCTCCTCCCCTCGGTAATGAGGGCCCTCTGGCGTCAGGCCATAACTGCTGTGCTTCCCACGTTATCTGATGTGAGCCCAGTGATAACAGGACACTCCTGTAAGGTTCCCATCCCCATGGGGATGTGGGCCTTCTGCTCTGTGGTTCCAACGTCTGGGTTGCTCACAGTTCCATGATATAGGCTCTCTGGTGTTAGTTCACTCAGGCCGGGATCCCATAGTCTCTGTGCTCTGGGCCACCTGATGCGAGGTTCCAACTGCTGGATACCTCACCTTTTTAATTCTTTGGACCCTGTGTTGTGAGGCTCCTCCTGCCTGCCTCACTCCCAGCCCCTTGGTGATGTGGGTCCTGTGGTTTCAGGCCACATGTGCCAGTTTACTCACCTTTTAGTGATGTGGACCCACTGGTGTGAGGACACTCCTGCCTGGTTCCCATCCCCTTGGTGATGTGGGCCGTCTGGTGAGAGTCTGATCCTGACTGGTTTCGTCACACTTCTGGGAGGTGGGCCCTCTGCTGTGAGGTCACTCCTGCCTGACTTGCTCCCATTGCCTTGGTGACGTCGGCCCTCTGGTGGCAGTTGGAGCTTGCTGGGAGCCTCCTCCCCTCGGTGATGAGGGCCCTGTGGCGTCAGTCACTAACTGCTGGGTACCCATATTTTCTGATGTGTGCCCACTGGTGCGATGGCACTCTTGCCAGTTTCCCATACCCATGTGGATGTGGGCCTTCTGCTCTGAGGTCCCAACGGCTGGGTTGCTCACAGTTTAATGATGAGGGCCCTCTGGTGTGAGTTCATTCCGGCCTGGATCCCATAGCCTCGCTGCTCCTGGCCGCCTGCTGGGAGGATCCAACTGCGCGATTCCTCACCTTTTTTATTCTATGGGCCCTCTGTTTTGAGGCTCCTCCTGCCTGCCTCACTCCCAGTCCCTTGGTGATGTGTGTCCTCTGGTTTGAGGTCACATGTGCTGTGTTCCTCAACTTTGGATGATGTGGCCCCACTGGTGTGAGGACACTCCTGCCTGGTTCCCATCCCCTTGGTGATGTGGGCCCTCTGGTGAGAGTCTGATCCTCGCTGGGTACCTCACCCTTCTGTGAGGTAGACCCTGTGATATGAGGTCTCTCCTGCCTGGCTGGCACATGTCGCCTTGATGACATGGGCCCTCTGTTGGCCTTTGGTGTGTGCTGGGAGCCTCCTCCCCTCATTAATGAGGGCCCTCTATAAAACGCATATGCCCTTCTTGGCCAAGTGCATCACTGTAGACGTTCTGCCTCTTTTCCTATGCTTTAAAAGCAATTACTGTCTACATCATGAAATCGGTTTCCTGCAATTCTGCCCCACTTTCAGGTCTTCTTCGCAGCCTTAATTCAATATATTTTTGGACGATAGCTGTCATTTATAACTGCAGGTTTGTGAATGACAGTGCCCCTGAGTTCCTTTCTTAACTCGCTTCCTTGTAAGCTGGCCAAAAAACCGCAGGTTTGCTTCAGGCCGTAATCAGGGTCCGGCACGGCACTCTGACCCTTTGGTTAATTCCTCTTCCTGGTGGGAAATTATAGTTAAATGTGCCCGTCCAGACACCTGCCTCACTCCCAACCCCTTGGTAATGTGTGTCCTCTGGTTTGAGGCCACATGTGCTGGGTTCCTCATCTTTTGATGATGTGACCCCACTGGTGGGAGGACACTCCTGCCTGGTTCCCATCCCCTTGGTGATGTGGGCCCTCTGGTGAGAGTCTGATCCTGGCTGGGTTCCTCACACTTCTTTGAGGTGGGCCCTCTTCTCTGAGGTCACTCCTGCCTGGCTGGCACAACCCGCCTTGGCCACATGGGCCCACTGGTTGCAGATGGAGCGTGCTGGGAGCCTCCTCCCCTCGGTGATGAGGGCCCAGTGGCGTCAGGGCCTAACTGCTGGGCTCCCCACATTTTCTGATGTGCGCCCAGTGGTGCAATGACACTCCTTCCAGGTTCCCATCCACATGGGGCTGTGGGCCTTCTATTCTGAGGTCCCAACGGCTGGGTTGCTCACATTTTCATGATGTAGGCCCTCTGCTGTGAGGTCAATCGTGCCTGGCTGGCACACATCTCCTTGGTGATGTGGGCACTCTGGTGGCAGTTGGAGCATGCTGGGGCCTCCTCCCCTCAGTGATGAGGGCCCTCTGGTGTCAGGCCCTAAGTGCTGGGCTCCACACATTTTCTGATGTGTGCCCAGTGGTGCGAGGACACTCCTGCCAGGTTCCCATCCCCATGGCCATGTGGGACTTCTGTTCTGTGGTCCCAACGGCTGGGTTGCTCACAGTTTCATGATGTGGGCCCTTTGTTGTGAGTTCACTCTGGCCTGTATCCCATAGCGTCGGTGCTCTGGGCCGCCTGCCTGGAGTTTCCAACTCCTGGATTCCTCACCTTTTTTATTCTATGGGCCCTCTGTTGTGAGTCTCCTCCTGCATGCCTCACTCCCAGCCCCTTCGTGATGTGTGTCTCCTTGTTTGAGGCCACATGTGCTGTGTTCCTCATCTTTCGCTGATGTGGCCCCACTGGTGTGAGGGCACTCCTGCCTGGTTTCCATCCCCTTGGTGATGTGGACCTTCTGGTGAGAGTCTGATCCTGGTTGGGTTCCTCACACTTCTGTGAGGTGGGCCCTCTGCTCTGTGGTCACTCCTGCCTGGCTGGCACACACCGCCTTGGCAACGTCGGCCTGCTCGTGGCAGGTGGAGCCTGCTGGGAGCCTCCTCCCCTCGGTGATGAGGGCCCTCTGGCGTCAGGCCCTAACTGCTGGGTTCCCACATTTTCTGATACATGCTAAGTGGTGCGAGGACACTCCTGCGAGGTTCCCATCACCATGGTGATGTGGGCCTTCTGCTCTGAGGTCCCACCGGCTGGGTTGCTCACAGTTTCATGATGTGGGCCCTCTGCTGTGAGTTCACTGTGGCCTGGATCCCATAGACTCGGTGCTCTGGGCCACCTGCTGGGAGGTTCAAACTGCTGGATTCCTCACCTTTTTTATTCTATGTGCCCTTTGTTGTTAGACAACTCCTGCCTGCCTCACTCCGAGGCCCTTGGTGATGTGGGTCCTCTGGTTTTAGGTCACATGTGCTGGGCTCCTCACCTGTCGCTGATGTGACCCCACTGGTGTGAGGACACTCCTGCCTGGTTCCCATCCCCTTGGTGATGTTGGCCCTCTGGTGAGAGTCTGATCCTTGTTGAGTTCCTCACACTTCTTTGAGGTGGGCCCTCTGCTCTGAGGTCATTCCTGCCTGGCTGGCACACCCCGCCTTGGCGACGTCGGCCCTATGGTGGCAGTTGGAGCCTGCTGGGAGCCTTCTCCCCTCAGTGATGAGGGCCCTCTGCCCTCAGGCCCTAACTGCTGGGTTCCCACATTTTCTGATTCGTGCTAAGTGGTGCGAGGACACTCCTGCCAGGTTCCCATCCCCATGTGGACCTTCAGTGACCCTGAGCTCCTTTTTTCAACTCGCTTTCTTGTGCACTGGCTGAAAACCTGCAGGATTGTTTCAGGCCCTAATCTGGTTCCGGAATGGCATGCGGAGACTTTGGTTAATTCGTATTCCTGGTGGGAAATGAGCGTTCCATTTGCCCGTGCCGACACCTACAGCTAGTCTCTCATTGGTTCTCCCTATTCCTGTTCATCTTGCGCAGAAATTGCAAACTGTGCCAAACAGGAGGTTAAAGACACTGACTCTCCAAGAGGGGAGAGTGTTAGTAAAGAGACTGGAATGGTAAACCCGAGTAAAAGGGGACGAAAACTGAGATGCATTTGAAAACGTTTCCCGGTTACAAGGTACACCATACTGTGGGTTTCCCATGCATGTTTTAGCTGAAGGAAGAATCCCTTAAACCTGGAGAGTTGGGACCCATGGAATGGGTACCATGCAGTATGACTTCAAAGGGTCTGCATTTGCTCATTAAACCTCACCAATGCTATCAGCCCGAAGTGTCCAACCGTATGTCTCACTCAGCTCTGGATGTAGATGTGGTAAATCCAGGTTGCATCACAAGCCCTGAATGAATTATTTAAGAATTGCTCTCTATTTCACTGTCATTTTGTTTTGTTTTTGTAATTCATTTTGATAATGGGATTTATCGGATTTTCTCTGCTGCATTCATGCCACTGTACACACACTTGATTCACTTATGGAGACATATAAATCCATGGGTTTGAAGATTCTTACTAGTCAGGTGTATTCCTAGGCATTGAATATGCGGTGTTTAGTCCATTTCGTTGAGCAAGGAGTAGGTCTTGACTATTACATATTTGGCTTATGGAACGGTATCTGTGCTAATTTCTATCTCTGGTTTTATGCAGCACCCCAACTCACCTTTAGCCTTAAGCAAGCATAAGTTGGTTTTCTAAATTTTAGATCCTGTTCTGTTTTGTAATTCAGTTCATGTGTAGCCAAGTTTACATTCCGTGTATTAGTGATATCTTATGAGGTTTCTTTCTCTGTGTGACTTATTTCTCGTAGAATCATCGTACCTGAATCCACTCATTATGCCGCTACGGGCCTGATGACGTAGATTTCATTGCTGAGTGATATTCCATTGTACGTACGTACCACAACTTCTTTATCCATTTTTCGCTTTCTGGGATATTTAACTTATACCGTAGACGAGGTTCTTGTAAACAGAGCCATCCAAACTTTGGGGTGGCTCTGTGTTTTTGATTTTAATTTCCCTATGCTATAGGACCATGAGTGTAAGTGCCATAGGCTGTGTTGCTTTGTTTCCTACGTGTTTCAGAAAACACCATACACTTTTCCAGAGTGGATGTTGGCAATTTACATCTCGCCCATCAGCATAACAAGTCTCACTGCTCTCCATGACCTGTCCTGCCTTTCTGGATTTTACACTTTTTTCAGAGGGCCCTTTTGACCAGGGGGCAGTGAGACTTCATTGTAGTGCAGATTTCCTTAACACGCTTGCTTGGTTGGCCAAAAAGTGCGTATGCGTTTTTTTCCTGAATACATTCAGGAAAAAAACGCATACGACATTTTTGGCCAAGTGCATCATTGTCGACATTCTGCCTCTTTTCCTATGCTTTAAGTGCAATTCCAGTCTACCCCCTGAAATC
>NW_021697148.1:0-1230 GCF_005190385.1 Monodon monoceros | reverse complement strand
AGAACAGGTAGATCCACAGAGTCAGAGAGGAAGTCCCCGGTTGTCAGGGGCTGCCGAGGGGACAGAGTGATAGCTAAGAGCGTGAGAGACATTTTTGGGGTGCCGTAAATGGTCCAAAACATGGCAGTAGTGGTAGATTCACAGCTAAGTAAACTCTCCCGTGATCCGGTGCAGCCTGTGAGAGCATCGCTCTCAGGAAGAAGGGCTGACCGCACGAAGACTGAATGAGCAGTGGCTCCTGGGCCCAGACACTCAGCTGTCACCCCCGACGTGGGGAAGTCACTGGGACCTTCTGAGCCTCCACGGAGACTGGCAGCAGCCCCAGGGCCTCACAGAGCACGGCGCGCCCGTCCCCAGAGCCTCCCCTCTGTTTCTCATCACCGGCTGTCAACAGACTTGCATGCAATGTTCTTTTCTTTTATCTTCTCTGCTTTACGTCACTAGGCCATACGAAGTGGTGAAGCCCCGACACTCGCTGCCACTTGGATGCACCCTGAGACCTCTACGCTACGGGAGAGAAGTCAGACACAGAAGGACACACAGGGTGTGACCCCACTGAGGAGAAACGTCCAGAACAGGTAGATCCACAGAGTCAGAGATTGGGTTCCTGGTTGTCAGGGGCTGCTGAGGGGATGGAGTGATTGGTAAAGGCGTGAGGGACATTTTGGGGCTGATGGAAGTGGTTCGAAACACGGCAGTAGGGAGGGCTGCACAGCTCAGTAAACTGTCCACATGCTCCCCGTTGTAGCCTGTGAGAACACCGCTCTGAGAATGAAGGGCTCACTGCAGGAAGACTGAACGAGCAGTGGGTCCTGGGCCCAGCCTCTCAGTTGATGGCTCCCCACATGGGGCAGTGACTGTGAGTTGCTGAGCGTCCACGGAGGCTCGCAGCAGCCCCAGGGCCTCACAGGGCACGGCGCCCCCTGCCCCAGAGCCTTCTCTCTGGTTCTCATCACCAGCTGTCCCCAGACTTACATGCAATGTTCCATTCTTTTCTTTTATCTTTTTTCCGTCCATCAGCACACAAAGGGTGAACGCCTGACACTCGCTGCCATGTGGATGCACCCTGAGGACACGATGCTCGGCGAGAGAAGTCAGACACAGAAGGATATACAGGGTCTGACCCCACTGAGGAGAAACATCAAGAACAGGTAGATCCACAGAGTCAGAGAGGAAGTCCCCGGTTGTCAGGGGCTGCCGAGGGGACAGAGTGATAGCTAAGAGCGTGAG
>NW_021697147.1:0-1189 GCF_005190385.1 Monodon monoceros | reverse complement strand
GGGCTTCCCTGGTGGCGCAGTGGTTGAGAGTCCGCCTGCCGATGCAGGGGACGCGGGTTCGTGCCCCGGTCCGGGAAGATCCCACATGCCGCGGAGCGGCTGGGCCCGTGAGCCATGGCCGCTGGGCCTGCGCGTCCGGAGCCTGTGCTCCGCAACGGGAGAGGCCACAACAGTGAGAGGCCCGCGTACCGCAAAAAATAAATAAATAAAAATAACGCCTCAGACAACTATTACTCCCATTTGATAGAGAGGAAACCAAGATTCAGAGAGATTAAGTAACTTGTCCAGGGACGCACAGCTAAGAAGCAGAGCTAGCCCTGAAATCCAGGTCTGCTTTACTTTTCCAAGACCATATCACAGTATACGGTTCCACTATCAGAAAAGATGCTGTGTCCCTCATATGCTGCTGGTGGGAATGCAAAATAATACAACCCCCTATGGTGGGGAATTTGGTAAATATCCAGCAAAACTACATACGCACTTGCCCTTTGACCCTGAGCAATCTCCCAGCAATCCATCCCTGGCAAAAATTTAAAATCATCTATGCACAAGGCTATTCATTTCAGCACTATTTATTTATTATTTTTTTAACATCTTTATTGGAGTATAATTGCTTTACAATGGTGTGTTAGTTTCTGCTTTATAACAAAGTGAATCAGTTATACATATACATATGTTCCCATATCTCTTCCCTCTTGCGTCTCTCTCCCTCCCACCCATCTAGGTGGTCACAAACCACCGAGTTCAGCACTATTTATAATTGCAGGTCTGGTAATAACCCCAACGTCTAGCAGGAGACGGGTTGAATAAAACACGGCAATACCTACCCCGTAGAACGGCGTTTTACACAGCTACAAAAGGAATGGAGGTTCCTATGTACTGATGTGGAGAATATCTAGGCTATGTTTTGAGTGTGAATAGTATGCGTTTGTGTAAGAAATGGGGGAAATGCAAATATATCTGCTCATATTTGAAAAAGAAATAATGGAGGGAAAAACCCCAAAGCTTATAAAAAATAGTGACCTATACGGGAAGGAAGAGAATGGGGGGAGGGGATGAGGATGGAAGCTGGACTTCCTTTAATGGGCCCTTATAATTCTGACCCTGAGACCACGTTTCAACATAATTAAAAAGTAAGGGCTTCCCTGGTGGCGCAGTGGTTGAGAGTCCGCCTGCCGATGCAGGGGAC
>NW_021697146.1:0-1440 GCF_005190385.1 Monodon monoceros | reverse complement strand
TGTGCCCCGCGGAGGACGCGGCGCCGGCCCACTCTGGCCGGGCTGAACCTTCCCGACGCCCCCACCCCGCCCCGCGTCCCGGCGGCTCGCCCTCGCCAGACCCCGTACACCGCGGTCGTCCGTCCCGCGGCCCCCAACCCAGGGCCGCTCCGGGTCCGGCCGGAGCGCGGGGACGCGGCACTGCAGACCCGGCGGACCGGGGAGGCGGGCGGGGTCCCGAAGGGGCCGCGGCACTGGAGCCACCGAGGGGCAGGGCCAGGGTGGCGCCCTGGGCGCGGACCGGCCCTCGCCCCTGCCCGATCCCGGCGCCCGAGGCCGGCTCGGCACGGCCACCTCTCTCAGGCCCCTCGGCCGCGCGCGGCTCCCGCGAGGCCGACACAAAGGGGACGCGCGTCACCCACCTGGTCCCGCGCGGCAAGGGCCCCGGGACCGCCGCTCCTGCTCGGCCACGGGCGGGGTTCCGCGCGCCGTGTCTAGGTCCGCGGTCCGGGGCCGGGTGTCCGCGCTGCGCGTCCGCCGCCCCGCCCGGAGTTGCCCTTTATTCCCGTCCGCCCTTCAGCCGGGGCGCACGGCCCGCGGGGGGAGAGTGGGCGGCGGCGCCGAGTGGCACAAAGACGCGGGGAGCACAAGCTCGGCCCGAGCGCCCCCGCCCGGCGCGCAGCGCCCCCTGCCGCCCGCCCGCCGCGCCCCGCCCTGGGCCGCGCAGGCCCGCAGGGAAACCGGGTGCCCGAGGACCACCCGGACCTCACGCCGCCAAGAGGCACACAGCGCGCGTCGTACGGCAGCAGCCAGAAGACTGCCCCAGATGCCAATGCGCCCGGAAGAAACGATCAGCAAGACAGGAGAGAAATGGGTGATCCCAAAACACTCTTAGCGCGGGTGATACAAAGAGCACTGCCTCAGAGCAGATCGGGGCTCCCAGAACCTGGGCTCGATGCTCCGGCGTGTGGGGACATTGAGATGAAGGCTGAGGGCCTTTCCACGCCAGCGTCACGTGAAATGTCTTTGCATCCCACTACCTGATTGCTTGGACGGACGGAGAACTGGAGGCAACTTGTCTGGTTCTTCCTTGTGGGGATTCCCGAGATCCAGGCACAGCAGTTTACTTCCTATGCTCAGGGTTTCTAGCTTGTTGGAGCCAAAGATCTTTGAAGGTAGAATTTTCCTGTAAATTTTCTCTTTGCCACTCCCTCTAGTAGCTGGAAGTTGTACCAGTGCTAAATTATATGTCTCAGGCATGCGTATCTGAACAAAACCTATTGGTGCGTATGAAAGAATGCCTCCTTCAATAGACAGACTCTTTTCTCCAGAAGTATGGGAAAACCCACCACCATAGCTTTCTTCAGCACGAATTCTAATGCCATCACCTATGGGCCTAGTGACCTTAAGCAATTTACTTAACTTCTCTGTGCTTTGATTTTCTTATCTGAAAAATACAGA
>NW_021697145.1:0-1215 GCF_005190385.1 Monodon monoceros | reverse complement strand
TTATTCAGTGAACTGGTGAATATGGTTATAATGTTTTTGTTTTTTTTGTTACTGGCGTTGATCTGTGTTTTCCGGACACAGGGAAGTCCTTCCCCTCAAGCTACTTAGGACTTGGAGCAATTGGATAAATGACATCTCTGTATGGAAGTGTGTATTTATGAAAGTTACTGTGTTGGCTTCATTTTGCCCTAATGTGTAAGAGGAAAGGAAAATTGCCTAGTGAAGTTATGAGAATGTAACTACTCATGATGAATCACTGTTTGCTTTAGGTCTACTGCTAAAAGCACATGTGCAATGCTTGTGTGGCAATTGGGTATGAATAATAAAATGTATGGCCTATATAAAGCGTTTTCTCATTAACATTCCTCTGAGCATGTTCATGATACCTGATCAGTATTCCCCCAATGTGGATTAACTAGGCAAATATAAAGGAGGCCTAGCGCTGACGGACATGATCTACACGTGGGGCAAACAGCTGAATCATTCTGGCACTGAGGGATTGACATTTTGATCATCGACGCTTTCTATTGAAAGACTTGTAATCAAAAGGGAAAAAAACTCTTCACATTTTGAGGTGTGAGGAAGTCACTCTGGCTTATACATGGTTTAACTTAAATTTTACTGACCAAAGTGGCCTGTTTTGTGGTCTTTTGGATATGAATTGTACACCTGATTTGGCATTGAGGTGGGGAATGTATTTGCCTGTCAAAAAGGAGTAACTGTGGTTCAGACATATGAGATAAACCTAAGTGTCCATTGTAAATGTGATTTAGATGCATTCCCGTTTTTTTTGTTTTTTTTTTTTCTAAATGTTTATTGGAGTATAATTGTTTTACAGTGGTGTGTGAGTTTCTGCTTTATAACAAAGTGAATCAGTTATACATATACATATGTTCCCATATCTCTTCCCTCTTGCATCTCCCTCCCTCCCACCCTCCCTATCCCACCCCTCTATGTGGTCACAAAGCACTGAGCTGATCTCCGTGTGTGTATCTTTTTGAATTCGTGTTTTTGTTTCCTTCAGAAAGATACCCCCAAGTGTAATTCCTGCATCATATGGTAGTTCTATTTTCAATTTCTTGAGGAACCTCTGTACTGTTTTCCACAGTGGCTGCACCAATGAACATTCTCAAGAGAAGGCGTGAGGGTCCTCCTCATCCTCCCCAAGGCTTGTTATTTGTTCTCTTTTGGACGATAGCCAAGTTTTTAGGTTTG
>NW_021697144.1:0-2760 GCF_005190385.1 Monodon monoceros | reverse complement strand
AGAACAGTATGGAGGTTCCTTAAAAAACTACAAATAGAACTACCATACGACCCAGCAATCCCTCTGCTGGGCATATACCCTGAGAAAGCCATAATTCAAAAAGAGTCATGTACCAAAATGTTCATTGCAGCTCTATTTACAATAGCCAGGACATGGAAGCAACCTAAGTGTCCATCGACAGATGAATGGATAAAGAAGATGCGGCACATATATACAATGGAGTATTACTCAGCCTTAAAAAGAAACGAAATTGAGTTATTTGTAGTGAGGTGGATGGACCTAGAGTCTGTCATACAGAGTGAAGTAAGTCAGAAAGAGAAAAACAAATACCGTATGCTAACACATATATATATGGAATGAAAAAAAAAAGTCATGAAGAACATAGGGGCAAGATGGGAATAAAGACACAGACCTGCTAGAGAATGGACTTGGGGACAAGGGGAGGGGGAAGGATAAGCTGGGACAAAGTGAGAGAGTGGCATGGACATATATACACTACCAAATGTAAAATAGATAGCTAGTGGGAAGCCGCCGCATAGCACAGGGAGATTAGCTCGGTGATTTGTGACCACCTAGAGGGGTGGGATAGGGATGGTGGGAGGGAGGGAGACGTAAAAGGGAAGAGATATGGGGATATATGTATATGTATAGCTGATTCACTTTGTTATAGAGCAGAAACTGACACACCATTGTAAAGCAATTATACTCTAGTAAAGATGTTAAAAATAATAATAAAATTAAATTAAAGTTAAAAAATAAAGGTTAAAGACTTCCAAAAAGAAAAAAAAGAAATGCTTAAATTCTGGGCTAGAATGAGGCCTAGGTGACTCAAGTGTGGTGGCAATGATGAGGATATAGAGCAGTTACATAGTCACAGTAATTAGAATAATGATAACAAGAAATGCCAACTTTTATTGAGTATTTACTATTGTTCCAGGCAGTGTATTACACACTTGTTGTGTGTTATCTCTTATAATCCTCTCCACAACCTTCTGAGGTCAATTTGATTATTGTCTGCCGTTTGAATGATAAAGGAACTAAGGCTTTATGAGGTTAAGTAATTTGACAATGATCCAAGGGCTTGGAAATGGAGGAAATGGACAAAACTGCCCTGACCCAGAGACTACCAGCTTAACCACTACATTGCACTGAGCAGTGTGTAATTTGATAACTTTCAGGGTATGTTGTCACTGTAATATCTGTACCAACATGACCTCTATGAGATGCTTTTGAGAAGAGTGAAGTGCTCAGAAACCAGCTCTGGTCCCTTCCCACTCCCTCCTGCCTCCCTACATAAACAGCTTGCTCAGGTACCGAGTCATCACTCCTGAAGCAATCCTGACAGTCCCAGAGGCTTTGACTCACCAAGGAGGTTCATATCCAATGTGACTGCCTGCTCCCTGCTCCTCAGGGTAAGCTCTCCTCTAGCTTTTAGATGAAAGAGCCAGGAATAAGGCCTCTTTTCTTGTCCTACCTATGCTACTAACTACCTCCTTGGTCTTCATTAAGTCTCTGTTTCTGTGGTTTTACGTGTGTGTGTGTTTTCATGTTCACGTGGAGATATTTCAAGACAAAAAAATTTTATCCAGGCATGAAAATATTTCAGTATTACTAAACCAGATCGACTGAATAATGAAAAATCCTGGGAGTTTAGAGTCACTCCAGGGATCTAAAAGTCATCTCACTGCTGAACTTCACCATCTATATTACAAATACTACACAGCCCCTTCTCTGGTGGAATCACTTTCAGAGCTGCGGGCAGGCTAGCAGTACAGCATGGCTTCCTTTTGGTAAATGTCCCCTGGCTCTCCATGTGATTCTGTTGAATCCATCCATCAAAAAGCTCTATATCCCCTGTCATAGTTGTTGGACATGTCACTCAGGCTGACCAATCTGAAAAATTTATCTTCCTCACATGGCAGCCCAACAAGTGTTCATTTAAGTCCTTTCTGAGGGATTAACACGAATGGCTCTTCTGCACTTTGATCCCGAGCTGTAAGAATACTTGTGGCCACCAGGGATATGTTGCCATAGAGTCTAGGGATAAAACAGAGTAGTGATAAGCAATACTGAGAAACAAGAAGAGACAGACAACAGAGACAGTGACAGAAACAGTAACAGACAGACAGAGAGCTGATGAGATGGTTTGGACTTCTGCATCCCACTGTGTCTGAAACCAGACCTACCATTTGAAGTTCCCACTTAAGGAAACCAAAATATCCCCTTGTATATTTGGTTTGTATGGGATTTTCTGTCACTTGCAATGTATAGCCCTAACCAATGCAGTGGACATTAAGATGTCATTGATACCAAAGTCTCCTTCTTAGTTCTTTACATCTGTTTTTAACTGTTGAGAAAATGGAAAAGTATAATACAGTACCCTTTCTCTTAAAAAAATAGATACAATCATTATTTTTCAAGGACTAGCAGTGCTAAATGAAATTGGAGATACAGAAAAATTATACTAGTATGTTATATAAGTTAAAATAATAAGCTATTTATCTTTGATAAAGGAGGCAAGAATATACAGTGGAGAAAAGACAGCCTCTTCAATAAGTGGTGCTGGGAAAACTGGACAGCTACATGTAAAAGAATGAAATTAGAACACTCCCTAACACCATACACAAAAATAAACTCAGAATGGATTAAAGACCTAAATGTAAGGCCAGACACTATCAAACTCTTAGAGGAAAACATAGGCAGAACACTCTACGACATAAATCACAGCAA
This sequence comes from Monodon monoceros, assembly GCF_005190385.1. Lineage (NCBI taxonomy): Eukaryota > Metazoa > Chordata > Mammalia > Artiodactyla > Monodontidae > Monodon > Monodon monoceros. The sequence goes on along the minus strand of NW_021697144.1, from coordinate 30 downwards.
GATCCTTTTTGACCCACCTCCTAGAGAAAT
>NW_021697143.1:0-1349 GCF_005190385.1 Monodon monoceros | reverse complement strand
CTCTGGATTTTGTACTTGTTTACCTGAAAACATCAAATTTATTACAACTCAAAAGATATATTATATTCTAGTTTACTTTTCATATGTCATTGTTATAGTCAAATGTTCCCTTTTTTCCAAGAAGATAAAGTTTTCCTTTGTGAATATTTTTTTTTAACTTTTCATTTAATATTGGAGTATAGTTTTTTGTTTTGTTTTGTTTTTTTGCCACACCATGCGGCTTGTGGGATTTTAGTTCCCTGACAAGGGATTGAACCCAGGCCCTAGTCAGTGAAAGTGCAGAGCCCTAACCACTGGGCCATGAGAGAATTCCCTGGAGTATAGTTGATTAACAATGTTGTGTTAGTTTCAGGTGTACAGCAAAGTGGTTCAGTTATACATATACATGTATCTATTCTTTTTCAAATTCTTTTCCCTTTTAGGTTGTTACATAATATTGAGCAGATTTCCCTGTGCTATACAGTAGGTCCTTGTTGGTTATCCATTTTAAATACAGCAGTGTGTACATGTCAATCCCACACTCCCTAACCATTCCTTCCCCCCACCCTTCCCCCCGGTAGCCATAAGTTTGTTCTCTAAGTCTGTGAGTCTGTTTCTATTTTGTAAATAAGTTCATTTGTCTCATTTGTTTTTAGATTTCGCATATAAGGTATATAATACAATATTTCTCTTTCTCTGTCTGACTTACTTCACTCAGTATGACAATCTCTAGGTCCATCCATGTTGTTGCAAATGGCATGATTTCATTCTTTTTAATGGCTGAGTAATATTCCATTGTATATACGTACAACATCTTCTTTATCCATTCCTCTGTCGATGGACATTTAAGTTGTTTCCATGTCTTGGCTATTGCAAACAGTGCTGCAATGAACATTAGGGTGCATATATCCTTTCAGACCATGTTCTTCTCTGGATGTATGCCCAGGAGTGAGATTGCAAGATCATATGGTAGCTCTATTTTTAGTTTTTTAAGGAAACTTCATACTGTTTTCCATAGTGGCTGTACCAATTCACATTCCCACCAAAAGTGTAGGAGGGTTCCCTTCTCTCCACACCCTCTCCAGCATTTATTGTTTGTGGATTTTAAAATTTGTATGGAGACACAAAAGACCCTGAATAGCCAAAGCAATCTAGAGAAAGAAAAACGGTGCTGGAGGAATCAGGCTCCCTGACTTCAGATTATACTACAAATCTATAGTCATCAAAACAGTATGGTACTGGCACAAAAATAGAAATATAGGACAATGGAATAGGATAGAAAGCCCAGAAATAAACCCACACACCTATGGTCAATTAATCTACGACAAAGGAGGCAAGACTATACAATGGGGGAAAGACAGTGTCTTCAA
>NW_021697142.1:0-4381 GCF_005190385.1 Monodon monoceros | reverse complement strand
AATTAAGGCAGGGTGCCAATTTAACACCTGAAAGTCCTAACTAAAGACATTTAAAGACTAGCTAGAAATGTCCTTCGTCAAAGTAGCAGCAAACTACTAATGATGATTATTATTACATGAAAATCAATACTGACACTAAACTAAACTAAATTGACTAATTCATACTTATTCCTTTCAGATTAAGATACAGAGATTTCTAAGAATAATTTAAGAGGGGGGGCGGGAGCCAAAGCTGTCAGGAAGTTAGAATCATCAATGAAAAGAAAATAGTTTCCAGGGCAGAAATTGAAGGCTAAAAGAACATTAAAAAGTTTGGTTACACTGTTGAAAATAACAAACGATGAGATAAGGTCTTGCTTAGGTATTTAAAAAATACTACAGGGCTTCCCTGGTGGCGCAGTGGTTGAGAATCTGCCTGCCAATGCAGGGGACACGGGTTCGAGCCCTGGTCTGGGAAGATCCCACATGCCGCGGAGCAACCGGGCCCGTGAGCCACAACTACTGAGCCTGCGCGTCTGGAGCCTGTGCTCCGCAACAAGGGAGGCCGCGACAGTGAGAGGCCCGCGCACCGCGATGAAGAGGGGCCCCCGCTCGCCGCAGCTAGTGAAAGCCCTCGCACAGAAACGAAGACCCAACACAGGCAAAAATTAATTAATTAATAAAAAAAACAACACTACATACCAGGACTTCCCTGGTGGCACATTGGTTAAGAATCTGCCTGCCAATGCAGGGGACATGGGTTCAAGCCCTGGTCTGGGAAGATCTCACATGCCGCGGAGCAACTAAGCCCGTGTGCCACAACTACTGAGCCTGTGCTCTAGAACCCGCAAATCACAACTACTGAAGCCCGCACGCCTAAAGCCCGTGCTCCGCAATGAGAAGCCACCGCAATGAGAAGCCCGAACACCGTAATGAAGAGTGGATCCCGCTCGCCACAACTAGAGAGAAAAGCCCTTGCACAGCAATGAAGACCCAACGCAGCCAAAAAACACACACGCACACACACGCGCGCACACACACACACACACACACACACACACTACATACCAATTCGCAGTGGGAATAAAATGCCGAGGCAAACCACTAAACTGCAGAAAACTCCACTGCAATCAACAGCAATACAAATGTACAGGATAAAAGAAGGATGGTGACAGAGCAGGGAGGAAAAGGGACCCCGTCAGTGTACGTTTGCAGTGGCACTCAGAATGCAGCCACCAGAAAGAAAAAGACACCAGAGGCCAACACAGGGATGTATTCTGTGAACTTACAAATTAGCAAATTTGATTTTCAACTAGTCTTTGCTGATATTCTAGAGTAGTATAAGTGGTCATTATCACAGCATTTTTAATAGCAGGTAGAAGTAATTCTCCGAGCTGAACTTTAGTTCAGAAGGTGATATATCTCTTAGAGGAAAAGGCAACTTTGCCCAGAATGCTAGGGCAACAGGGCAGGCCTGAGCACTGTGATCTTTGACTCCTAGATACATATGTGTAACTAGGGGCTGCCAGAGGCACAGGCTTCTTTTCTTTCTTTCTTTCTTTTTTTTTTTTTTGTATTTTGCTGTGTCATGCCATGCAGCATGCGGGATGATTCCCTGACTAGGGATCAAACCCAGGCCTCTGCAGTGAAAGCACCGAATCCTAACCACTAGGCCACCAGAAAACTCCGTTAGGTATCTTATTAGAATGAAGTGCAGCCTAGTCCCATCAGATCACTTAAGGAAAAAAGTAGTAACTGTCTTTCAAAATGCTTATTTACTGGCAGGGGGAGGGAGGAGTGCTCTGAAGTTGCACTTAATTGTCATCACTAGGGTCATAATAAACCTCTAAATAAACAAAAAAGCTGGAAGAAGATGGAAATACAAAATTATTAGGTTATAACTGTCATTAGGTACATGACAATACCTTGCAAATACTGCATCCCTCTGGGGAAATAACTGTAAGTGTCCCATCACAAGACAGCACGAAACCACAAGAATTAGGAAGTGAAGAAAGAAAAGGGCAAAATAGATCAGCTCTTCTAAAATAAAGGGGAAGATATGAAGGTGAAGAAGAAAAGCAAGAATTTATATGAAGAGACAGACCAGAAGTCAAGACCCCTGGATCTGGCCATATAAAACCTCGGGCAAGCTACCTAACTAATAAGGCTATGTAAGCTATGGAACGGAGATAATATACACCCAACCTATCTCATAAGGTTTCTCTGCAGTCCTAATAGGGTAGAATATGTTAAAGCACTTTGAAATTTGTAAAATGCAACACAAATGTAAAGTAACAGTGTTATTATTTAAGTTGTCCCTCACCTTCCAAAGAAAGAGCAAGTATATTGTAGCTTCAACTTAAAATAATTTTCTTCCCTGTCAGCTAACATCAGAGCTACTGGTCCTTCTGGACTCTTAAAAAAAAACTAGCAAAAGAGAAATCAATCCCCAATTTCTAGTCTTAGTTTTCTAAAGAGAAATCCCTTTACATCTGTTTCATTTTTTTCTCTAATATTCAAGAGACCCAGCTACAAGGCTCTTCTGTATTCTTACCTTTCGAAGCTGCAGGAGCAAAGTGCCAGGAAGGAGAAAGCATCAGATATTGGAAAGAAATGGAAAAAAGAAAAGGGATCACATATGGTTCTTTGTTATTGTACAAAGACAGTTGTTCAGCCACCTCACCTACTAAAGACTCTGCTCAGCTCTTATCAATTACATATGTAGGTCTAAAGAAGGCGCCTTAAAGGCAGTGCCAGAATCCATTCAAGAGTATCATCAAAATGATACTCTCAGACCAGCCTGAGCTCTGTCACATTAACCTCATATCCCCACAAGTTACACTTGTGTAAGATACCTACATGCATGTAAAATACCTACATGCAAAAAAACTGGGGGGAAAAATACGTACATGCAACAGTTCTCTTTGCCAACTCCAGCATCCCCAGAATACAAAACCAGCTTATTTTCTTCTGAATAGGAGCTCCCAGCTCTCTCCAACCCTCACCCAGGGAAGGGAAAGAAATGGGAGACCCCCTTAACAAATGTTCTAAGTCCTACACTGGCCCTTTGCACGAAAGAGGAAAGGACTCACTCTTGGTCTGGGCAGAAAAGGTAAGGGTAAGTTTGGCGAAAAGTTCATTGTTCTCAAATCGGTCCTCCTTCACCTTTGTCCAGAAGCAGTCTTGGGAAAGGTCCTCAGCGACAAACTGTGGATACAGGCAGGTGTTAAGAGTTACTAAACTGAGCTCTGTACTTTCCATCCTAGAAAACTGATTAAGATGCAAAAGAAGCAGCTGGCTGGTTATTGTCAACATCATACTAGAATAAGACTAACCTGAGACACAGAGAACAGCTATGCTCTTTGTGGTGGGACCAGGAGACGATGATTCCAGGTTATGTGTTTACTGGTGATTATTCAACAACTAGAATCAGTTATGCTGCTTATCCTCCTTCTAACCCCAAATCCTCTACTTTTAGAAGCATTAAGGCTTTATTTCACATCTTCCCTTGCTCTACATTACACTTTTCCCATCAGGGTGGTGAACTGTACCAAATTTGTTCACTTTATGAACAAATCCCTAAGCTCCTTTATTCTACCTTGGTCTCCAGAAGCAAAAGGCTGATGCAGAATCACAGCGCTCTCAAACACACACTGTGCCATGCAAACATATCCTGTGTAACTTATTTACCGGGGTGGGGGTGGGTGGGAGTGGTAGGGAGCTGCATCCATAAATCCATGACTTTTGGATCAGCAAAATTTATCAGTACCTTGCAGATTGGTGAAATGACTATTATCAAACTGTGTGGTATCCCATGGCACTCATATCCTCAGAGAAAAGGGCAAAAATATTAACTTAAGAATAAGTTTAGGTTTTGTAGCAGAGTATAGGGCTCGAAGAACCCTCCCGAGTGATATCCAGCATATAGGATTTGCCTATTATCTGCTGAATAAACATACACATGAGTGAAACCTGAAGACAGACAGATGTGAGCCATAAGAAAGGGAAGCCCAACCATGCACAAAACGCAAAGTAGGAAACTGAAGTGGTCTCTTAAAATCTACTGATGAAGAGATGGACAGAAATTCTCACCTTGGACCAGTTTGGCCTCCGGAGCTGTACCTCTGGTTTGTAAAGTTTCTTTGGGGTTAATCCAAATGGCAGAACTGGGGCTGCAGGAACTCCAAAAGGGAGAGGTGGAGGAATACCAGGGCCTCCAGGAAATGGAGGAGGTGGAGGGATTCCACCAGGAAGAGGGGGAGGGGGAGGTAGCATTCCTGGTCCTCCAGGCAAGGGAGGAGGAGGTGGGGGGATGCCAACACCCCCAGGCAAAGGCGGAGGTGGGGGGATGCCAACACCCCCAGGCAAAGGGGGAGGTGGGGGGATGCAGGCACCCCCAGGC
>NW_021697141.1:0-3351 GCF_005190385.1 Monodon monoceros | reverse complement strand
TGTGTAGCCAAGTTTACATTCCGTGTATTAGTGATATCTTATGATGTTTCATTTTCTGTGTGACTTATTTCACGTAGAATCATCATACCTGAATCCACTCATTATGGCGCTACGGGCCAGATGACATAGGTTTCATTGCTGAGTGTTATTCCATTGTACGTACGTACCACCATTTCTTTATCCATATTTCGCTTTCTGGGATATTTAACTTGTACCGCACACGAGGTTCTTGTAAACAGAGCCATCCCAAAGTTTGTGGTGGCTGTGTGTTTTTGAATTTAATTTCCCTAAACTATAGGACCATATGTGAAAATGGAATAGGCTGTGTTGCTTTGTTTCCTACGTGTTTCAGGAAACACCATACATTTCTCCAGAGTGGCTGTTGGCAATTTACATCCCGCCCATCAGCAGAACAAGGCTCCCTGTTCTCCAAGGCCTGTCCTGCCTTTCTGGATTTGACACTTTTTTCAGATCGCCCTTTTGACCGGGGGGCAGTGAGACTTCATTGTAGTGCAGATTACCTTTACAGGCTTGATTGGTTGGCCAAAAAGGGCGTATGCGTTTTTTCCTGAATATATTCAGGAAAAAACGCATACGCCCTTTTTGGCCAAGTGCATCATTGTCGACATTCTGCCTGTTTTCCTATGCTTTAAGTGCAATTCCAGTCTACCCCTGAAATCGTTTTCCTGAAATTCTGCCATGATTTAAAGTTCTCTTCGCAGACTTACTTCAATATATTTTTGGACGATAGCTGTCATTTATCACTCTGCAGGTTTGTGTATTACAGTGCCCCTGAGCTCCATTCTTCAACTCGCTTTCTTGAGAGCTGGCCGCATAACCACAGGCTGCTTCAGGCCCTAATCTCTTTCAGGCAGGGCATGCTGAGCCTTTGGTTAATTCCTCTTCCTGGTGGGAAATGAGCGTTACATTTCCCCGTGCAGCCACCTACAGCTAGTCTCTCATTGGTTCTCCCTATTCCTGTTCATCTTGCGCAGAAATTGCAAACTGTGCCAAACAGGCGGTTAAAGGCACTGACTCTCCAAGTGGGGAGAGTGTTAGTAAAGCGTGTGGAATGGTGAACACGAGTACAAGGGACGAAAACTGAGATGCATTTGAAAACGTTTCCCAATCACACGGTGGACCATACTCTGGGTTTCCCATGCATGTTTTAGCTGAAGGAAGAATCCCTTAAACCTGGAGGGTTGGGACCCATGAAATGGGTACCATGCAGTATGACTTCAAAGGGTCTGCATTTGCTCACCGAACCTCACCAATGCTATCAGCCCGAAGTGTCCAGCCTTATGTCTCACCCAGCTCTGGGTGTAGATGTGGTAAATCCAGGTTGCATCACAAGCCCTGAATGAATTGGATAAGAATTGCTCTCTATTTCACTGTCATTGTGTTTTGTTTTTGAAATTTATTTTGATAATGGGATTTATTCGATTTTCACTGCTGTGTTTAGTCCGCTTTACACACCCTTGATTCTCTTACGGAGACATATAAATCCATGGGTTTTAAGATTCTTACTAGTCAGGTATATTCCTAGGCTTTGAAAATGGGGTGTTCAGTGCATTTCGTTGAGCAAGGAGTGGGTCTAGGCTATTACATATTTGGCTAATGGAACGGTATCTGTGTTAATTTTAATCTCTGGTTTTATGCAGCACCCCAACTCACCTTTCCCATTAAGCAAGCATAAGTTGGTTTTCTGAATTTGAGACCCCGTTCTGTTTTGTAATTCAGTTCATTTTTAGCCACGCTTACATTCCATGTATTAGTGATATTGTATGTCTTTTATTTTTATATTATATGACTTCGAGTGATCATACGTCACTTCTTGGCAGTTGTTACACGTGGCCATATTTCATTGATTTCCAGGCTGAGTAATATTCCACTCTCCATAAATGCCACATCTCTATCCATTTTCTCCGTCCAGATACATATAATTTATATCCTAGTCGAGGATCTTTTAAACAGAGGGGCGGTATACATTGGGGTGCCTGTGTCCTCTCGATTTTTGTTTTTCCCAACATATACGTCCATGAGTGGAAGTTCCCTGTGCTCTGTAGCTCATTTTTTAGATGCTTTAGTAAACACAATACACTTCTCCAGAGTGACCGTTGGCAATATACATTTCCAGTATAAGCCTCACAGGCCTCCCTTTTCTCCTTGCCCTGTCCTGCATTTCTGGTGTTTACACTTTATGAGGACGGCTCTTCTGACTGATGCGAAGTGATATGTTTTGTAGTATTGATTTCCAGTGCCCACATGTTTGGTTGGCTAAAAAAGTGTATGCCCTTTTCTTGAATATATACAGAAAAAGACTCATACACCCTTTTTGGCCAACTGCAATGTTGGCAATGTTCAGCCCCTTTTCTTGTGCTTATTGGCGAGTCCTTTCTACCTCTTCCAATCCCTTTCATGCCACTCTCTGTTGCTTACAAGTCCTTTTCTCTGACTTACCTCAAGACATTTTTCAGTGATAGATATTTTCATCTCTGCAGTTTCCTGAATTTTAGTGCCCGTGAGTCCCATTTTTCAACTTGTGTTTATGGGAACTGGCCACAAAGCAGCGGGATTTCCTCAAGCCCTATTCTGTTTCCATGGGCAACACTAGCCTTTGGTCAATTCGTCTTCCTGATTGGAAATTAGAGTGACATGTGCCTGTCCGAACACCTAGGACTTGTCTCTCATTGTTGCTCCTCCTTCCGCTTCATCCTCTGGACAAATTCCAAACTGTATGCAACAGGATGTTGACAGTGCTGACATCTCCAAGTGGGGAGACTGTTAATAAAGACGCTGGAGGGGTGAACCCGAGCACCAGGAGATGAGGAGATGAGATGCCTTTTCCAAACTCTTCCCGATCAGACGGTATACCATCCTCTGGGTGTGACAGGCATGTTTTAGCTGTAGGAAGCGTCCCATTCATGTGAGGAGAACACCAGGGCTTTTTCAAAATCAGTGTCTCTCCACAACCCAAACTGGGGAATGTTTTAAGCTACGGCTACACATATGTTCATTAAGGGCCTTGGGAAGTAGGCAGAGTCCAAACTTTAGATGATTGAAGTCTTCAGGGTCAGAAGCACTCACCACCGGCTTCCCTTAGGTTCCATTTTAACTGTCATTGATAGATGATGTCAATAAAAATATCTATTCTTTTTCAGATTATTTCCCCTTCTAGGTTATTGCAAAATATTGAGTGTAGTTCCCTGTGCTAGACAATAGTTCCTTATTGATGATCGATTTTATACATAGCAGTGTGTAGGTTTTAATCCCAAACTGTTAATTTATCCCTCCTCCCACCTTTCCCCTTTGGTAATAATAAATTATAAGATTTTATACTTCTCAGAAATG
>NW_021697140.1:145-2922 GCF_005190385.1 Monodon monoceros | reverse complement strand
TTCTTTCTCTCTACTTGTTCTCCCTTTTATTCTGAGCCGTGTGGATGAAAGGCTCTTGGTGCTGCAGCCAGGAGTCACTGCTGTGCCTCTGAGGTGGGAGAGCCAACTTCAGGACACTGGTCAACAAGAGACCTTCCAGCTCCACATAATATCAAATGGCGAAAATCTCCCAGAGATCTCCATCTCAACAACAACACCTAGCTTCACTCAACGACCAGCAAGCGACAGTGCTGGACACTCTATGCCAAACAACTAGCAAGACAGGAACACAACCCCACCCATTAGCAGAGAGGCTGCCTAAAATCATAATAAGGCCACAGACACCCCAAAACACACCACCAGAGGTGGACCTGCCCACCAGAAAGACAAGATCCAGCCTCATCCACCAGAACACAGGCACTAGTCCCCTCCACCAGGAACCCTGCACAACCCACTGAACCAACCTTAGCCACTGGGGAAAGACACCAAAAACAACGGGAACTACGAACCTGCAGCCTGCAAAGAGGAGACCCCAAACACAGTAAGATAAGCAAAATGAGAAGACAGAAAAACACACTGCAGATGAAGGAGCAAGATAAAAACCCACCGGACCTAACAAATGAAGAGGAAAGAGGCAGTCTACCTGAAAAAGAATTCACAATAATGATAGTAAAGATGATGCAAAATCTTGGAAATAAGATAAGAGGTAATGCAAGAAACATTTAACAAGGACCTAGAAGAACTAAAGTTGAAACAAGCAATGATGAACTACACAATAAATGAAATGAAAAACACCCTAGATGGGATGAATAGCAGAATAACTGAGGCAGAAGAATGGATAAGTGACCTGGAAGATAAAATAGTGGAAATAACTACTGCAGAGCAGAATAAAGAAAAAGGAATGAAGAGAACTGAGACAGTCTCAGAGACCCCTGGGACAACATTAAACGAATTATAGGGGTTCCAGAAGAAGAAGAGAAAAAGAAAGGGACTGAGAAAATATTTGAAGAGATTAGACTTGAAAACTTCCCTAATATGGGAAAGGAAATAGTTAATCAAGTCCAGGAAGCACAGAGAGTCCCATACAGGGTAAATCCAAGGAGAAACATGCCAAGACACATATTAATCAAACTGTCAAAAATTAAATACAAAGAAAGCATATTAAAAGCAGCAAGGGAAAAACAACAAATAACACACAAGGGAATCCCCATAAGGTTAACAGCTGATCTCTCAGCAGAAACTCTGCAGGCCAGAAGGGACTGGCAGGACATATTTAAAGTGATGAAGGAGAAAAACCTACAACCAAGATTATTCTACCCAGCAAGGATCTCATTCAGATTTGATGGAGAAATTAGTTAAAACCTTTACAGACAAGCAAAATTTGAGAGAGTTCAGCACCACCAAACCAGCTTTACAACAAATGCTAAAGGATCTTCTCTAGGCAAGATACACAAGAGAAGGAAAAGACCTATAATAACGAACCCAAAACAGGAAAATGGGAATAGGAACATACATATCGATAATTACCTTAAATGTAAATGGACTAAATGCTCCCACCAAAAGACACAGACTGGCTGAATGGATACAAAAACAAGACCCATGTATATGCTGTCTACAAGAGACCCACTTCAGACCTAGGGACACGTACAGACTGAAAGTGAGGGGATGGAAAAAGATATTCCATGCAAATGGAAACCAAAAGAAAGCTGGAGTAACAATTCTCATGTAAGACAAAATAGACTTTAAAATAAAGCATATTACAAGAGACAAAGAAGGACACTACATAATGATCAAGGGATCGATGCATGAAAAAGATATAACAATTGTAAATATTTATGCACCCAACATAGGAGCACCTCAGTACATAAGGCAAATACTAACAGCCATAAAAGGGAAAACAACAGTAACACCTTCATAGTAGGGGACTTTAACACCCCTTTCACCAATGGACAGATCATCCAAAATGAAAATAAATAGATGGATTTAATTGATATTTATAGGACACTCCATCCAAAAACAACAGAATACAAATTATTTTTAAGTGCTCATGGAACATTCTCCAGGATAGATCATATCTTGGGTCACAAATCAAGTCTTGGTAAATTTAAGAAAATTGAAATTGTATCAAATATGTCTTCTGACCACAATGCTATGAGACCAGATATCAATTACAGGAAAAGATCTGTAAAAAATATAAACACATGGAGGCTAAAGAATACACTACTTAATAACGAAGTGATCAGTGAAGAAATCAAAGAGGAAATCAAAAAATACCTAGAAACAAATGACAATGGAGACACAACGACCCAAAAACCTATGGGCTGCAGCAAAAGCAGTTCTAAGAGGAAAGTTTATAGCAATACAATCCTACCTTAAAAAACAGGAAACATCTCGAATAAACAACCTCACCTTACACCTAAAGCAATTATAGAAAGAAGAACAAAAACCCCCCAAAGTTAGCAGAAGGAAAGAAATCATAAAGATCAGATTGGAAAGAAATCATAAAGATCAAATCAGAAATAAATAAAAAAGAAATGAAGGAAACGATAGCAAAGATCAATAAAACTAAAAGCTGATTCTTTGAGAAGCTAAACAAAATTGATAAACCATTAGCCAGACTCATCAATAAAATAAGAGAGAAGACTCAAATCAACAGAATTAGAAAGGAAAAAGGAGAGGTAACAACTGACACTGCAAAAATACAAAAGATCATGAGAGATTACTACAAGCAGATCATGAGAGATTACTAAGATCATGAGAGATTACTACAAGCAGATCATGAGAGATTACTACAAGCA